>NC_041391.1:530552301-530556096 GCF_002162155.2 Triticum dicoccoides | reverse complement strand
AGCAAAACCCTCCCCTCCCCAATATAAATACCCAAGCACCCCCCCTCTAAACACATCAAACCAACACCTCTCCTCTCCTCTCCGCCACCCCACGCCGCGCCGCCACACCCCACGCCGCGCCGCCGCACCACCCAAGCCGCGCCTCACCCCGCGCCTCTCACCCGCGCCGCCGCCCTTGTGCATCGCCGCCGCGCCCAACGCCGTCCAACCCCACGCCCTAGTGCCGCCACCGCCGCCATGCGTCACCGCGCCGCCGCCGCCCTGCGTCAACGCCGCCGTCGCCGCCGTTCGCCGGAGGTACCGCGCCGCGTCTCTTCTTTCCCTCGGTTCGGTTTTTCTTATAAACCGTTCCGATTCTTTTCTTCTCTACCGATTCGTTTTCTTTCCGATTTTTCGCTAAACCGTTCTGGTGTTCTAGATCGGTTTTTCGTTTCGATCTCTTTTCCGAAAACCCTAGATTGGTTTTCGTTCTTCTTTCGGACCGTTCGTCTCAACGAACGTGATCACCGATTATTTCCCGGTTAACCACGTCTGTTCGTATAACCGTTCTTCTTTTTCTTCTCGTCGGATTTATTCCGCGATCGCGATCTCAGATCCGATCTTCGTTCTAGTTTATCTTCTCGCTCGTTTATCGGAATCAGGTGATTCAAGCGCCTGGAGTTTCATCTCGAAACCGCCGTTTCGGCTAATCAACTTGAACAAGCTTTTGCTACAGTAAAATTTTGACCTAGATTCAACTTGCTAGAACCGAGTTGTTTTCTTCCGCCGTTTGTTTTTCGTCGTTTGTTCGGCTCGTTCTTTCTTTGCAACCGGAGTTCTTAAGTTGAACTTTCTGGTTCGTTCTCTTGTTTGATTTTTCCCTGTGCATTAGATGAGTACTTATTGTGTGGTTACTATTGCTTGCCTACGATAGATTGACCGGAGTATGACGATTAGATCTACCAAGAGTTTTGAGTGCGAATCATCTTCATCAACATTGCAGGCAAGTAACACTTTGATCATACCTTTTCTACAACCCAGTTTTATTGCATTAGATCAAACCCTCAAACACTTGCATTGTTAGGATCTAATTAAATTGTGGGTTGGGAAGTAGAATTGAGGTAGTACCTATTACCTGTATTATTATCAAACCCTTGGGAGTTACTTCTATGTTGCTTATTATGCCATGCTATGCTAGTAGACGTGGATTGGGTGAGTGATATCCATGACAGATGTGAGTTTATTAATTTTAATGGTTTATCTAAGGTGGCAACCTAACACACATCTAGGTGGATTGAGGCACCTGATGTCTATCAGGACTTGCCTGTTTTTTTTCCGGACCGCCACCCAGGCTCAAAGGGATCATACGATCTTTCATGCTAGAAACTTCCGTGTGCAGCCACATGCTACTATGGGCTCTAGCATAGTTGACTAAGTTGTGCGAACTCTTACGGGGTAGACTAGCAGATGTAGGGGATGTAGGTGTACCGGTTTACCCCACATGTAAGGTGCTAGCGCTTCTGAAAGACTATGTCTCGGTCATCCGTCTTCTCAAACACCATGTAGTGCGAGAAACCAAACGGAGGCGATCGAGTCTTGTGGGAAAAGTGCGCAAACCTCTGCAGAGTAACAAACTAATCATGATTAGCCGTGTCCCCGGTTATGGACATTTTGAGTATCTAGTTCTTGGATTATCCTGTTGATCTCAACACGTTACTTATTATAATTTGTTTGGGTTTAATGAGTACTTTTAATTGGGATTGAGGATGCTGTCAACCATTCTCAATGTTTAACAACCACCATGATAGTTAAATAAATTTTATTCCTTTGAAGTAGGGAAAAATTGGCTTTTCGCAAAAACTGAAATCATAGAGCTTTCCACCAGCCATATATGCATGTAGTATAGCCTATTCTTTCATTACTCTCTATGTGTTACATTGCCAGCATATTCCATGTGCTGACCCGTTTTCGGGCTGCAACTTTTCATGTTGCAGGTTTCTTACGACGAGTAAGTGATACGTTAGGGTTACGATTTCCTATACTCAACTTTGCCGTTGGTGTTGATGGGAACCCACAACCTTGTTGCTTCCGCTATATTTTGGATTAAGGTAATAGTTTTTACGTTACTTTATACATGTGATTTACCTCTGTTATAAATCCTTCGAGTACTGTGTGTGTCAGCATACCGATCCAGGGATGACACGAAAGCACAGAGACTTGATCCATTCGGGTCGGGTCGCTACAAGATGGTATCAGAGCACATGTTGACTGTAGGACGTGACCCTAGAAAATGACAAGCCCATAGGAAAGATTTTTCTCTACAACTTCATTTTCAAAAAAGATCTTTTTACCTCTCTTCTCTTCTGAGTTTATTCAAATATTCCCTTTTTAGTGAGACCATACCCCTTTTCCCTTTTGACCACTCGAAGATTTGACTGATGAGACCACTCCAAGGAGACAAGATATCGGACAACTAAGACCATTTGGAATGAAGAGGATTTTACCGTGTAAATGGAAACTACAACTGTTGAAGACTCCGAAGACTTGGAGAATTTGAAGGCTTTGAAGAATTTCCGGATTTGTATGACCTAGGAAGGCACCCCTTATGGAACTTGGCAGACTATGAAACCTGTCAATACCCGGGATCGAGGTGTATCGGAGAAGGACCGGAACATGGAGCATTAGAACTCAAAGTTTTGTCAAGAAAACTCTAAGACAGGAGATATCAATCATGAAATGAAAGCTCATGGCAGTAACATGGGCATAGACATGGCTAACGATGGTGTTATTGCCCGCCTATTCTATTGTCACCATGCGGAGTTAAGCGTGCAGATGCATGGAAAAATTGAATGGTAGAACGCTGATGGAGCACCTATCTGCAAACGTTGGAGTGTTAACCTTAGCTGGTGTATTCACCAGGATCTGGAGTGTTACATCAGGAAGTTAAGATGGACCTACAAGAAGCAATATTTGACAATAAGGCAATTGGTGAAGAACTCAGGACCCAGAAGCTGAAAGTAGACAAGATGAAGGAGCAAAACATCGAGATACCGGAGATTTGACAGTAACTGAAGGACAGTAGGATCATGGATCATGTCAAGGATGTTGAAACCGGCAGTTGGAATGTAACTCCAGAAATATTGAAGGACGTCGCGAGAGACTTCGCGTCAACAGAGATGATCTGGCAAAAGAACTTGAGCAGGACAAGCACGATTGGAAGAAGCCATTGGAGGCATGAACAAAGACTTGAAGAGTTTGGAGACGTTGAAGATTCATCGACCTCTAGAAGACCAAACCCCTATTATATACCTACGTTAGATGCGACGTTTGTGAGCTGTCATTTGTTTGATGTTTTTTTTCGACAGCCACCACAAAATCTGTCTTTTCAAAACTTTTGTTTGTATTGTGTGCATTCCTCTCTCTTGATCTCTCTTATCTCACCCCAAACCCTTGAACCCAATAGAGGATGAATGGAGATGAGCTTGTATTTTCTGGACCGATGAGTCAATTGGAGACAGACCGATGGATTCAGAACATGGAGGATCATATGGAGAACAACCCTATAGTCGGAAAGGATATGGCCCAGCATGCTCTTCAATGCTTTGAAAGAGGTGCTGCTACTTGGTGGAGGATGTACCAAACCATCAATGGATGGCAAGGAGTAACCACTTGGAAAGAATTTAAGTTGACTTTGCTAAAGTCTCAGTTTGTGTCCCAGAAGTTGAAGCCTTATGGAAAGGATATGAAGAAACCTTGTGCATGCAAGATTTGTGGACAAATCGGACACACCCATAAGGAACACAAGGATGAATGCCC
>NC_041391.1:530501415-530548941 GCF_002162155.2 Triticum dicoccoides | reverse complement strand
GCTGCCCCACGCCGCGCCGCCGCACCACCCAAGCCGCGCCTCACCCCGCGCCTCTCACCCGCGCCGCCGCCCTTGTGCATCGCCGCCGCGCCCAACGCCGTCCAACCCCACGCCCTAGTGCCGCCACCGCCGCCATGCGTCACCGCGCCGCCGCCGCCCTGCGTCAACGCCGCCGTCGCCGCCGTTCGCCGGAGGTACCGCGTCGCGTCTCTTCTTTCCCTCGGTTCGGTTTTTCTTATAAACCGTTCCGATTCTTTTCTTCTCTACCGATTCGTTTTCTTTCCGATTTTTCGCTAAACCGTTCCGGTGTTCTAGATCGGTTTTTCGTTTCGATCTCTTTTCCGAAAACCCTAGATTGGTTTTCGTTCTTCTTTCGGACCGTTCGTCTCAACGAACGTGATCACCGATTATTTCCCGGTTAACCATGTCTGTTCGTATAACCGTTCTTCTTTTTCTTCTCGTCGGATTTATTCCGCGATCGCGATCTCAGATCCGATCTTCGTTCTAGTTTATCTTCTCGCTCGTTTATCGGAATCAGGTGATTCAAGCGCCTGGAGTTTCATCTCGAAACCGCCGTTTCGTCTAATCAACTTGAACAAGCTTTTGCTACAGTAAAATTTTGACCTAGATTCAACTTGCTAGAACCGAGTTGTTTTCTTCCGCCGTTTGTTTTTCGTCGTTTGTTCGGCTCGTTCTTTCTTTGCAACCGGAGTTCTTAAGTTGAACTTTCTGGTTCGTTCTCTTGTTTGATTTTTCCCTGTGCATTAGATGAGTACTTATTGTGTGGTTACTATTGCTTGCCTACGATAGATTGACCGGAGTATGACGATTAGATCTACCAAGAGTTTTGAGTGCGAATCATCTTCATCAACATTGCAGGCAAGTAACACTTTGATCATACCTTTTCTACAACCCAGTTTTATTGCATTAGATCAAACCCTCAAACACTTGCATTGTTAGGATCTAATTAAATTGTGGGTTGGGAAGTAGAATTGAGGTAGTACCTATTACCTGTATTATTATCAAACCCTTGGGAGTTACTTCTACGTTGCTTATTATGCCATGCTATGCTAGTAGACGTGGATTGGGTGAGTGATATCCATGACAGATGTGAGTTTATTAATTTTAATGGTTTATCTAAGGTGGCAACCTAACACACATCTGGGTGGATTGAGGCACCTGATGTCTATCAGGACTTGCCTGTTTTTTTTTCGGACCGCCACCCAGGCTCAAAGGGATCATAAGATCTTTCATGCTCGAAACTTCCGTGTGCAGCCACATGCTACTATGGGCTCTAGCATAGTTGACTAAGTTGTGCGAACTCTTACGGGGTAGACTAGCAGATGTAGGGGATGTAGGTGTACCGGTTTACCCCACATGTAAGGTGCTAGCGCTTCTGAAAGACTATGTCTCGGTCATCCGTCTTCTCAAACACCATGTAGTGCGAGAAACCAAACGGAGGCGATCGAGTCTTGTGGGAAAAGTGCGCAAACCTCTGCAGAGTAACAAACTAATCATGATTAGCCGTGTCCCCGGTTATGGACATTTTGAGTATCTAGTTCTTGGATTATCCTGTTGATCTCAACACGTTACTTATTATAATTTGTTTGGGTTTAATGAGTACTTTTAATTGGGATTGAGGATGCTGTCAACCATTCTCAATGTTTAACAACCACCATGATAGTTAAATAAATTTTATTCCTTTGAAGTAGGGAAAAATTGGCTTTTCGCAAAAACTGAAATCATAGAGCTTTCCACCAGCCATATATGCATGTAGTATAGCCTATTCTTTCATTACTCTCTATGTGTTACATTGCCAGCATATTCCATGTGCTGACCCGTTTTCGGGCTGCAACTTTTCATGTTGCAGGTTTCTTACGACGAGTAAGTGATACGTTAGGGTTACGATTTCCTATACTCAACTTTGCCGTTGGTGTTGATGGGAACCCACAACCTTGTTGCTTCCGCTATATTTTGGATTGAGGTAATAGTTTTTACGTTACTTTATACATGTGATTTACCTCTGTTATAAATCCTTCGAGTACTGTGTGTGTCAGCATACCGATCCAGGGATGACACGAAAGCACAGAGACTTGATCCATTCGGGTCGGGTCGCTACATCTACATATCCGTATCGCCAAGCTTGCCTTCCATGCCAAGGAAAGTCCCATCCAGACACGGGACAAAGTCTTCAATCTTGTATCTTCACAGTCCAGGAGTCCGGCCAACGGTGATAGTTCGGCTATCCGGACACCCCCTAATCCAGGACTCCCTCACCCGCAGTGGGGTAATATTAATGATCCTTGCAAATCTGAATTTAGAGATTTCCTTGGTAGTATTACTGTGGGAGAATCTAGGGACATAGCACAAGCTACCATAGGGAGCATTCATTTTCCGGCTATACATTATTTTGCTCTCTTTATTGGTAGATGCATTAACGGTAAAGACGAAGCTTGTCACATGTGTGTCCCTGATCTGTGTGTCCTCAAGAGTGCTGTTTCAGGTTATAAAGGTTATAACTTGGAGGCAATAGTTGCACGTAGGTTGCAGAATAATAGTAGAAAGGGAGATTTATTTGGAGGAATTTATGCAACCCCTGTGGCTAATATTCTTAATATATCCCCACGAGAGGGGGATATGATTTTACCTCCTGTTTATTTGTATAAAAAAGCTATGTTCAATCATCATTTTCTTGAGAGGAATGAACAATTCATCCATTATCGACTAATCTATGACAGACGCAACATTGTCACTGTTACTCTTCCTGCTACATACCTTTTTGATAATCAGGCAATAGGAAGATATGTTGTCACCAGGGAGGAAGCAGCTGAATATGAGAGGGGAGTGGAGGCAGCTCGCCAACACGCTGCAGCTCAGGAGGCGGTTGCCGCTGTAGCTCAGTACAACCCCGGTTTCACTTATGGATATCAGCCAGGCGATCCTTGGTACTAGACCAACTTAGGCCAAAAGCCTAAGCTTGGGGGAGTACGTATTTCTCACCGACTTTACATTCATGTTCACACACTAGTCATCGGTGCTCATACTCTTTCATTGTATTATCCATGCTAGTTTAAATTTCTTTTTCTAGTTTTCTTCTTGTGTGCTTGATAAACTTTAAGAAAAACCAAAAAAAATAGTTAGTTTAATTTCCATGCTTGTAGTAGAAATTAAAATGAAAACCCAAAAATATTTCTAGTTTTTCTTCTTACTTGTTGGGAGCTTTCCCGTGTAAATAGTTTTATTTTCTTTCCTTTCCTTTGGGGGTCGAGAAGACCATATTGAAAATGTTTAGTGGCTCTCATATGCATGATTGTTTATTTACCTTAGAGCCCATATTACCTTGTCTTCTCTCTTGAGTTGAATGCTTGCAGATTCCAGCTTAGTCCAATGCACGTGCACTCTTATTATTATACACATCGTTCGGTCTTGCAACTGAAAGGCAATAATGACGATATATGATGGACTTATTGGGATGAGAAAAAATGGTATGAACTCGACCTCTCTTGTTTTTGTAAATATGATGAGTTCGTCGTTTCTGAGTCAGTTATTATGAAGTAAACATATTTGCAATGACATTTAGAGATTATAGTTGCTTGTACCATGCTTGATTAGCTATGAGTTATAATGGTTTACCTTGCGTGCCAACATGCTATTAGAATGATTATGATGTGGTATGATGGGATGGTATCCTCTGAATGAATTGAGTGACTCGACTTGGAACATGTTCACGCATGTAGTTGAAACAAATCAACATAGCCTTCACGATATTTATGTTCATGGTGGATTATATCCTACTCATGCTTGTATTCGGTGTGAATTAATTTTAATGCATGTTTATGACTGTTGTCGCTCTCTCAGTTGGTCGCTTCCCAGTCTTTTGCTAGCCTTCACCTGTACTAAGCGGGAATACTGCTTGTGCATCCAAACTCCTTAAACCCCAAAGTTGTTCCATATGAGTCCACTATACCTACCTATATGTGGTATCTACCTGCCGTTCCAAGTAAATTTGTATGTGCCAAACTCCAAACCTTCAAATGAAATTCTGTTTTGTATGCTCGAGCAGCACATGTTATATTCTCAAGAGGAGTGGACTCCGCTCCTCATGCACGAGAAAGGGCCGATAACCGGGATGCCCAGTACCATGATCCAAAAAGATCAAAGCAAATCAAATTAATTAAACAAAACTCCCCCAGGGCTATTGTTAGTTGGAGGCACTCGTTGTTTCGAGCAAGCCATGGATTGATGCTTGTTGGTGGTTAGGGAGTATAAACCTTTACCATTCTGTTTGGGAACTGCCTATAATGCATGTAGTATGGAAGATACAACCATCTCACATTTGTTGCGTTGATAGTGAAAGTATGCCGCTCAAAATGTTATTCAATCTCTATTTGAAAATCGAGCTCTGGCACCTCTACAAATCCCTACTTCCCTCTGCGAAGGGCCTATCTATTTACTTTTATGTTGAGTCATCACCCTTCTTATTAAAAAGCACCCGCTGGAGAGCACACTGTCATTTGCATTCATTATTGTTGGTTTATATTGGGTATGACTTGACTGGATCTCTTTTACCATGAATTACAATGTTTAGTCAGTCCTTGATCTTTAAAGGTGCTCTACATTTATGTTTTGCGGTCTCAGAAAGGGCTAGCGAGATACCATTTTGTTATATCAAGTTATGATTGTTTTGAGAAAGTGTTGTCATCCGACTTTTATTATTATGGCTCGCTAGCTGATTATGTTATTGATATGAGTAATTGTGAGAGCTAAGTGTTATTGTGAGTATGGTTAGTTCATAATATTTGCTGAAACTTGAATGCTGGCTTTTCATGTTTACAACAACAAGAGCAAACATAGTTTGTAAAAGTTTTTCTTTATCACTTTCAGTTTATCAACTGAATTGCTTGAGGACAAGCAAATGTTTAAGCTTGGGGGAGTTGATACGTCTCCAACGTATCTACTTTTCCAAACACTTTTGCCCTTGTTTTGGACTCTAACTTGCATGATTTGAATGAAACTAACCCGGACTGACGCTGTTTTCAGTAGAACTGCCATGATGTTGTTTTATGTGTAGAAAAGAAAAGTTCTCGGAATGTCCTGAAAATCCATGGAGGCACTTTTTGGAATTAATAAGAATTTCTGGGCGAAAGAAATACACCAGGGGGCCCAGGGCCTATCCACTGACGTCAACTCCAACTCCATATATTCACGTTCGGGGAGAAAAAAATCAGAGAGAAAGTTTCATCGCGTTTTACGACACGGAGCCGCCGCCAAGTCCTAATCTCTCTTGGGAGGGTTGATCTGGAGTCCATTCGGGGCTCCGGAGAGGGGGATTCATCGCCGTCGTCATCATCAACCATCCTCCATCACCATTTTCATGATGCTCACCGCCGTGCGTGAGTAATTCCATCATAGGCTTGCTGGACGGTGATGGGTTGGATGAGATTTACCATGTAATCAAGTTAGTTTTGTTAGGGTTTGATTCCTAGTATCCACTATGTTCTGAGATTGATGTTGCTATGACTTTGCTATGCTTAATGCTTGTCACTAGGGCCCGAGTGCCATGATTTCAGATCTGAACCTATTGTGTTTTCATGAATATATGTGTGTTCTTGATCCTATCTTGCAAGTCTATAGTCACCTATTATGTGTTATGATCCGACAACCCCGAAGTGACAATAATCGGGATACTTCTCGGTGATGCCGTAGTTTGAGGAGTTCATGTATTCACTATGTGTTAATGCTTTGGTCCGGTTCTCTATTAAAAGGAGGCCTTAATATCCCTTAGTTTCCACTAGGACCCCGCTGCCACGGGAGGGTAGGACAAAAGATGTCATGCAAGTTCTTTTCCATAAGCACGTATGACTATTTACGGAATACATGCCTACATTACATTGATGAATTGGAGCTAGTTCTGTGTCACCCTATGTTATAGCTATTACATGAGGAATCGCATCCGGCATAATTATCCATCACTAATCCATTGCCTACGAGCTTTTCACATATTGTTCTTCGCTTATTTACTTTTCCGTTGCTAATGTTACAACTACTACAAAAACCCAAAAACATTTATCTTTACTTTTGCCACCGTTACCTTTATTATCATACCACTTTTTCTACTAAACACTTTGCTGCAAATACTAAGTTATCCAGGTGTGGTTGAATTGACAACTCAACTGCTAATACTCAAGAATATTCTATGTCTCCCCTTGTGTCGAATGAATAAATTTGGGTTGTACTTCACCCTCGAAAGCTGTTGCGATCCCCTACACTTGTGGGTTATCAGGAATGACTTTCATTTTCTCTCTATCTTATGCAGTGGTCGGGCTTTGAGTCTGACTCAACTTCACACCTTGTAACACAGACAAGAACCCTTTCTTTGACCGATCCATTTTGAACTTCTTCAAAAATTTGTCAAGGTATGTGCTTTGTGAAAGTCCTATTAAGCGTATTGATCTATCTCTATAGATCTTGATGCCCAAGATATAAGCAGCTTCACCAAGGTCTTTCATTGAAAAACTCTTATTCAAGTATCCTTTTATGCTATCCAGAAATTCTACATCATTTTCAATCAACAATATGTCATCCACATATAATACTAGAAATGCTATAGAGCTCCCACTCACTTTATTGTAAATACAGGCTTCTCCGAAAGTCTGTATAAAACCATATGCTTTGATCACCTCATCAAAGCGTATATTCCAACTCCGAGATGCTTGCACCAGTCCATAGATGGATCGCTGGAGCTTGCACACTTTGTTAGCACCTTAAGGATCGACAAAACCTCCTGGTTGCATCATATACAACTCTTCTTTAAGAAATCCATTAAGGAATGCCGTTTTGACGTCCATTTTCCAGATTTCATAATCATAAAATGCGGCAATTGCTAACATGATTCAGACAGACTTAAGCATCGCTATGGGTGAGAAAGTCTCATCATAGTCAACTCCTTGAACTTGTCGAAAACCTTTCGCGACAAGTCGAGCTTTGTAGATAGTAACATTACCATCAACGTCAGTCTTCTTCTTGAAGATCCATTTATTCTCTATGGCTCGCTGATCATCGAGCAAGTCTACCAAAGTCCACACTTTGTTCTTATACATGGATCCTATCTCAGATTTCATGGCCTCAAGTCATTTATCGGAATCTGGGCTCATCATAGCTTCTTCGTAGTTCGTAGGTTTGTCATGGTCTAGTAACATGACTTCTAGAACAGGATTACTGTACCACTCTGGTGCAGAACGTGCTCTGTTCGACCTACGAGGTCCAGTAGTAACTTGATCTGAAGTTTCATGATCATCATCATTAGCTTCCTCTCTAGTTGGTGTAGGCATCACGGGAACGAATTTCTCTGATGTGCTACTTTCCAAATTGAGAGAAGGTACAATTACCTCATCAAGTTCTACTTCCCTACCACTCAGTTCTTTCGAGAGAAACTCCTTATCTAGAAATGTTCCATTCTTGGCAACAAAGATCTTGCCTTCGGATCTGTGGTAGAGGGTGTACCCAATTGTTTCCTTAGGGTATCCTATGAAGACACACTTATTCGATTTGGGTTCGAGCTTATCAGGCGGAAGCCTTTTGACATAAGTGTCGCAGCCCCAAACTTTAAGAAACGACGGCTTAGGTTTCTTGCCAAACCACAGTTCGTACGGTGTCGTCTCAACGGATTTTGATGGTGCCCTATTTAACATGAATGCAGCTGTCTCTAATGCATAACCCCAAAACAATAGTGGTAAATCGGTAAGAGACTCATAGATCGCACCATATCTAATAAAGTACGGTTACGATGTTCGGACACACCATTACGCTGTGGTGTTCCAGGTGGCGTGAGCTGTGAAACTATTCCACAATGATGAAGGCCAAACTCATAACTCAAATATTCGCCTCCATGATCAGATCGTAGAAAATTTATTTTCTTACTACATTGATTCTCTACTTCAGTTTGAAATTCTTTGAACTTTTCAAATGCTTCAGACTTGTGTTTCATTAAGTAGATATAGCCATATCTGCTTAAATCATCCGTGAAGGTCAGAAAGTAACGATACCCGTTGTGTGCCTCAACACTCATTGGACCGCTTACATCGGTATGTATTATTTTCAATAAGTCATTGGCTCACTCCATTGTTCTGGAGAACAGAGTTTTAGTCATCTTGCCCATGAGGCATGGTTCGCAAGTATCAAATGATTCATAATCAAGTGATTCCAAAAGCCCATATGCATGGAGTTTCTTCGTGCATGTTACACTAATATGACCTAAACGGCAATGCCACTAATATGTTGCACTATCATTATCAACTTTGCATCTTTTGGCATCAATATTATGAATGTGCGTATCACCACAATCAAGATTCAACCAAAATAGACCACACTTCAGGGGTGCATGACCATAAAAGATATTACTCATATAAATAGAACAACCATTATTCTCTAATTTAAATGAATAACCGTCTCACACTAAACAAGATCAGAATATATAGTTCATCCTCAACGCTGGCACCAAATAACAATTATTCAGGTCTAAAACTAATCCCAAAGGTAGATTTAGAGGTAGCGTGCCGACGGCGATCACATCGACCTTGGAACCATTCCCGACGCGCAACGTCACCTCGTCCTTAGCCAATCTTCGTTTAATCCGTAGCTCCTATTTCGAGTTACAAATATGAGCAACCGAACTAGCATCAAATACCCAGGCGCTACTACGAGCATTAGTAAGGTATACATCAATAACATGTATGTGAACTATACCTTTGTTCACTTTGCCATCCTTCTTATCCGCCAAATACTTGGGGCAGTTCGGCTTCTAGTGACCAGTCCCTTTGTAGTAGAAGCACTCAGTTTCAGGCTTGGGTCCAGCTTTGAGCCTCTTATTGGGAGTGGCAACTTGCTTGCCATTCTTCTTGAAGTTCCTTTTCTTTCCCTTGCCCCTTTTCTTAAAACTAGTGGTCTTGTTAACTAGCAACACTTGATGCTCCTTCTTGATTTCTACCTCCGCAACTTTAAGCATTGCGAAGAGCTTGGGAATTGTCTTCTCCATCCCTTGCATATTATAGTTCATCATGAAGCCTTTGTAGCTTGGTGGCAGTGATTGAAGAACTCTGTCAGTAACACTATCATCTAGAAGATTAATTCCCAGCTGAGTCAAGTGATTATGATACCCCAACATTTTGAGTGTGTGTTCACTGACAGAACTGTTCTCCTCCATCGTGCAACTATAGAACTTGTTGGAGACTTCATATCTCTCAACTTGGGCATTTGCTTGAAATATTAACTTCAAATCCTAGAACATTTCATATGCTCCATGACGTTCAAAACGCCTTTGAAGTCCTGATTCTAAACCGTAAAGCATGGCACACTAAACTGTCGAGTAGTCATCTGATCGAGCTTGCCAGACATTCAAAACATCTGCATCTGCTCCTGCAACAGGCCTTTCACCCAGCGGTGCATCAAGGACATAATTCTTCTATGTAGTAATGAGGATAATCCTCAAGTTACAGACCCAGTCTGTCATCATCTTTCAACTTAGCTTTCTCTAGGAACGCATTAAAACTCAAGGGAACGGTAGCACGGGCCATTGATCTACAACATAGATATGCAAATACTATCAGGACTAAGTTCATGATAAATTAAGTTCACTTAATCAAATTACTCAAGAACTCCCACTTAGATAGACATCCCTCAAGTCATAAAAATGATACATGATCCATATCAACTAATCCATGTCCGATCATCACGTGAGATGGAGTAGTCATCAATGGTGAACATCTCTATGTTGATCATATCTACTATATGACTCACGTTTGACCTTTCGGTCTCCAGTGTTCCGAGGCCATGTCTGTACATGCTAGGCTCGTCAAGTTTAACCCAAGTATCCGCATGTGCAAAACTGTCTTGCACCCGTTGTATGTTACGTAGAGTCTATCACACCCAATCATCACATGGCGTCTCAACACAACGAACTGTAGTGATAATCCCCAAGTGCAGGGAATCATCGTAGCAATTCCCAAAGGTGGAAGTGATAAGTATGGAGTGTCGAACCCACAAGGAGCTAAAGGTAAGATCAATATTCTCTCAAGCCCTATCTGCCACTGATACGACTCTACGTGCACCGAATGTTTGCTTCCAACTAGAAACAAGAAATAAATCTGTGTTGTGGGTATAAAGAGGATAACTTTGCATGATATCGGAGAGCTAAAATATGAAAGTAGGTGCTGTTATCATAAAGTTAGAATATATTACAAAATATTATAAATAGCAAGTGTGGAATAATGGTGGATCGGTGTGCGAAATTATCCTAGGCAATTGTTAACAAGACTGATAGTCGTCATTGCAATTTCACATGAGGGAGAGTCATAAGCTAACATACTTTCTCTACCTGGATCATATGCACTTATGATTGGAACTCTAGCAAGCGTCCGAAACTACCAAAGATCATTAAGGTAAAACCCAACCATAGCATTAAAGCATCAAGTCCTCTTTATTCCCATACGCAACAACCCCCTTACTCGGGTTTGTGTTTCAGTCACTCACCAACCCACTATAAGCGAATCATGAACGTATTGCAACACCCTACAGCGGGAGTCCCTCACGCTTGCGCGACACGGAGGGCACCATAGGACAGCACCAAAATAAAACATACAACTCGTACCAATCTAGATCATCAATCAACCCAAAGACAAAGGATATCTACTCAAAACATCATAGGATGGCAACACATCATTGGATCATAATATGTGGCATAAAGCACCATGTTCAAGTAGGGATTACAGCGGGGTGTGGGAGAGTGGACCGCGTAAAAGAGATGAGGATGGTGATGATGATGGTGATGTTGATGTTGATGAAGACAATCACCGCGATGATGATTCCCCTCCTGATGGCACTCCGGTGCCACCAAGAGAGAGGAGGAGAGGTTCTCCCCCTTGTGCTTCCTCCTCCATGGCTTTCCCCCTCTAGTCCTTGGCCTTCATGGCAATGAGGGCCCCTCCGAGATCCTCCTCCATGGCCTCCGGTGATGATGGCCCCCTCCGGCAGGGTGCCGGAGAGGGCCTAGATTGATTTATCGTGGCTACAGAGGCTTGCGGCGGCGGAACTTCCGATCTAGGTTATTTCCCGAAGATTTATGTATTTATAGGAATTTTTGGCATAGGTTCACGTTAGGGGGGTCTGCGGGCTGTCCACGAGATAGGGGGGGGTGCGCCGTAGGGGGGTGGGCGCACCCCCACCCTCGTGGGCAGCCCGGGACTCTTCTGGCCCAACTCCGATGCTCCGTGGTCTTCTTTTGGTCCATAAAAAATCATCAAAAATTGACACGTCAATTGGACTCCGTTTGGTATTCCTTTTCTGTAAAACTCAAAAACAAGGAGAAAATAGAAACTGGCACTGGGCTCTAGGTTAATAGGTTAGTCCCAAAAATCATATAAAATGGCATATAAATGCATATAAAACATCGTAGATGGATAATAAAATAGCATGAATACTTCATAAATTATAGATACGTTGGAGACGTATCATGTAGCAACAGTGCATACTCAGGGACAACACTTTTACCTTGAAATTTAGTTAAGGGATCATCTTATAATGTGCTACGTCTTGAGCTTGCGTTGGTTTTCCTTGAAGAGGAAAGGGTGATGCAACAATAGTAGCGTAAGTATTTCCCTCAGTTTTTGATAACCAAGGTATCAATCCAGTAGGAGGCAACTCAAAAGTCCCACACACCTACACAAACAAACAAAGAACTCGCAACCAACGCAATAAAGGGGTTGTCAATCCCTTCACGGCCACTTGCAAAAGTGAGATCTCATAGAGATAGTATAATAAGATAAATATATTTTTGGTATTTTATCATATAGATAGGAAAAGTAAAGATGCAAATAAAAGTAGATTGAAAGCTTATATGATAAAAGATAGACCCGGGGGCCATAGGTTTCACTAGTGGCTTCTCTCAAGATAGCATAAGTATTACGGTGGGTGAACAAATTACTGTCGAGCAATTGATAGAAAAGCGAATAATTATGAGATTATCTAGGTATGATCATGTATATAGGCATCATGTCCGTGACAAGTAGACCGACTCCTGCCTGCATCTACTACTATTACTCCACACATCAACTGCTATCTAGCATGCATACAGAGTATTAAGTTCACAAGAACAGAGTAACACATTAAGAAAGATGACATGATGTAGAGGGATAAACTCATGCAATATGATATAAACCCCATCTTTTTATCCTCAATGGCAACAATACAATACGTGCCTTGCAACCCCTATTGTCACTGGGTAAGGACACTGCCAGATTGAACCCAAAGCTAAGCACTTCTCCCATTGCAAGAAAGATCAATCTAGTAGGCCAAACCAAACTGATAATTCAAAGAGACTTGCAAAGATAAGTCAATCATACATAAAATAATTCAGAGGAGATTCAAATATTTCTCATAGATAAACTTGATCATAAACCCACAATTCACTGGATCTCGACAAACACACCGCAAAAAGAGTTACATCAAATAGATCTCCACAAGAGAGGGGGAGAACATGGTATTGAGATCCAAAAAGAGAGAAGAAGCCATCTAGCTAATAAATATGGACCCGAAGGTCTGTGGTAAACTACTCACAACTCATCATAAGGGCTATGGTGTTGATGTAGAAGCCCTCCGTGGTCGATTCCCCCTCCGGCGGAGCGCCGACGAAGGCTCCAAGATGGGATCTCGCGGATACAGAAGGTTAAGGCGATGGAAATTGTTTTTTGTTGGCTCCTTGGATGTGTTTGGGGTACGTGGGTATATATAGGAGGAAGAAGTACGTCGGTGGCCGCCCGAGGGGCCCACGAGATAGGGGGGCGCGCCCTGTTGGGGTGGGCACGCCCTCCACCCTTGTGGCCGCCTCGGCTGCTTCTTGGCTTGCACTCCAAGTCCTCTGGATCATGTTTGTTCCAAAAATCACGCCCCCGAAGGTTTCATTCTGTTTGGACTCCGTTTGATATTCCTTTTCTTCGAAATACTGAAATAGGCAAAAAAATAGCAATACGGGCTGGGCCTCCGGTTAGTAGGTTAGTCCCAAAAATGATATAAATGTGTAAAATAAAGCCCATAAACATCCAAAAGGGGTAATATAATAGCATGGAACAATCAAAAATTATAGATACGTTGGAGACGTATCAAGCACCCCCAAGCTTAATTCCTGCTCGTCCTCTAGTAGGTAGATGATAAAAACAGAATTTTTGATGTGGAATGCTACCTAGCATATTGCTCAATGTAATTTTCTTTATTGTGGCATGATTGTTCAGATCCAAATGATTCAAGATAAAAGCTTATAAAACATAAAAAATAATAATGCTTCGAAGCATACTAACAAATAATCATGTCCTATCAAAATAGCATAGCCAAAGAAAGCTTATCCCTACAAAATCATATAGTTAGTCCATGCTTCATTTTCATTACACAAAATACTCCCATCATCCACAACCCCGGTTTCAGCCAAGCAATTGGTTCATACTTTTTAACGCGCTTCAGCTTTTTCAACTCTTACGCAATACATGAGCGCAAGCCATGGACATAGCACTATGGTGGTATATGGTGGTGGTTGTGAGGACAAAAAGGGAGAAGATAGTCTCACATGAACTAGGCGTATCAACGGGCTATGGAGATTCCCATCAATAGATATCAGTGTGAGTGAGTAGGGATTGCCATGCAACGGATTCACTAGAGCTATAAATATATGAAAGCTCAACAAAAGAAACCAAGGGGGTGTGCATCCAACTTGCTTGCTCACGAAGACCTAGGGCATTTTGAGGAAGCCCATCATTGGAATATACAAGCCAAGTTCTATAATGAAAAATTCCCACTTAGTATATGAAAGTGACAACATAGGAGACTCTCTATCATGAAGATCATGGTACTACTTTGAAGCACAAGTGTGGTAAAAAGGATAGTAGCATTGTCCCTTCTCTCTTTTTCTCTCATTTTATTTTTTCTTCTTCTTTTTTTCTTTTTTTCTTTGGCCTTTCTTTTTTTCTTTTTGGCCTTTCTCTTTTTTTCTTTTTTTTTCTTTTTGTAAAGTCCGAAGTCTCATCCCGACTTGTGGGGGAATCATAGTCTCCATCATCCTTTCCTCACTGGGACAATGCTCTAATAATGAAGATCATCACATTTTTATTGATTTACAACTCAAGAATTACGACTCAAAACTAGAACAAGATATGACTCTATATGAATGCCTCCGGCGGTGTACCGGGATATGCAATGAATCAAGAGCGACATGTATGAAAATTATGAAGGTGGCCTTGCCACAAATACGATGTCAACTACAAGATCATGCAAAGAGCAATATGACAATGATGAAGTGTGTCATAATAAATGAAATGGTGGAAAGTTGCATGGCAATATATCTCGGAATGGCTATGAAAATGCCAAAATAGGTAGGTATGGTGGCTGTTTTGAGGAAGGTAAATAATGGGTGCATGATACCGGCGAAAGTTGCGCGGTATAATAGAGGCTAGCAAAGTGGAAGGGTGAGTGTGCATATATCCATGGACTCACATTAGTCATAAAGAACTCATATACTTATTGCAAAAGTCTACTTGCCATCGAAGCAAAGTACTACTACGCATGCTCCTAGGGGAACGGTTGGTAGGAGTTAACCATCGCGCGATCCCGACCTCCACTCATAAGGAAGACAATTGAAAGAGCACCTAATGCAACAAATTTGTCACACAACTTTTACCATACGTGCATGCTACGTGACTTGCCAACTTCAACACAAGTATTTATCAATTTCATAATTACCCACTAGCATGACTCTAACATTACCACCTCTATATCTCAAAACAATTATCAAGCATCAAATTGATCCTAGTGTTTTATGCACTTTCTATGATAGTTTTTATTATACCCAACTTGGATGTTCATCATTCTAGGACCAAATTTATAACCATAGAAAATACCATGCTGTTATAAAGAGATCAACAATTTCTTCAAAATTAGGCTAACGCCTTGCTCTAAAAGATATAAGTGAAGCACTAGAGCAAATACTATCTAGCTCAAAAGATATAAGTGAAGCACATAGAGTATTCTAGCAAATTCTAATAAAGTGGACTTCTCCCAAAAGGTGTGTATAGCAAGGATGATTTTGGTAAACTAAAAGGCAAAGACTAATATCATACAAGATGCTCCAAGCAAAACACATATCATGTGGCGAATAAAAATATAGCTCCAAGTAAAGTTGCCAATGAACAAAGACGAAAGAGGGGATGCCTTCTGGGGCATCCCCGAGCTTAGGCTTTTGGATACTCTTGAATATCTTTGGGTGCCATGTGCATCCCCAAGCTTAGGCTTTTGCCACTCCTTATTCCATAGTCCATCAAATCTTTACCCAAAACTTGAAAACTTCACAACACAAAACTCAACAGGAAATCTCATAAGCTCCGTTAGTGAAAGAAAACAAAACCACCACATAAGGTACTGTAATGAACTCATTCTTTATTTATATTGGTGTTAAACCTACTGTATTCCAAGTTCTCTATGGTTCATACCACTTAATACTAGCCATAGATGCATCAAAATAAGCAAACAACACACGAAAGGCAGAATCTGTCAAAAACAGAACAACCTGTAGCAATCTGTAACTAACGCAAACTCCTGTAACTCTAAAAGTCCTACCAAAATAGGAAGTCCTGGAAAATTTGTCTATTGATCTACAGCAAAATGAATCAACGCAAAATCACATTTATGTGATTTAACAAAACTAATTTTGTGCATGCAAAGTTTCTGTTTTTCAGCAGAATCAAATTAACTATCACCATAGGTTATCCTATAGGTTCTACTTGGCACAAACACTAATTAAAACACAAGAACACATCTAAACAGAAGGTAGATGCAAAATTTATTACTAAACAGAAACAAAAACAAAAAACACAAATAAAATTGGGTTGCCTCCCAACTAGCGCTATCGTTTAACGCCCCTAGCTAGGCATAAAAGAGAAGATATATCTAAGTAGTGCCATCTTTGGCACTCAATTCATAAGTAGCTCGCATGATAGATTCATAAGGTAATTTAATTTTCTTTCTTGGAAAGTGCTCCATGCCCTTCCTTAATGTAAATTGGAATCTAATATTCCCTTCCTTCATATCAATATTTGCGCCAATCGTTCTAAGGAACAGTCTACCAAGAATAATAGGGCAAGAAAGATTGCAATCTATATCAAGAATGATAAAATCTACGGGCACCAAATTTCTATTTGCAACAATGAGAACATCATTGATCCTTCTCATTGGCTTTTTAATGGTGGAATCCGCAAGGTGCAAATTTAAAGAGCAATCATCAAGATCATGGAAACCTAGAATATCACATAAAGTTTTCGGAATCGTGGAAACACTAGCACCCAAATGACACAAAGCAAAACACTCATGATCTTTAATTTTAATCTATATAGTAGGTTCCCACTCATCATTAAGTTTTCTAGGTATATAAACTTCCAAATTAAGTTTTTCATCATAAGATTGCATCAAGGCATCAACAATATGTTTGGTAAAAGCTTTATTTTGACTATAAGCATGAGGAGAATTCACTACAGATTGCAACAAGGAAATACAACCTTCTGAAGAACAATTATCATAATAAAATTCCTTGAAATCCGAGATAGTGGGTTCAATACTATTTAAAGTCCTGACCTCTCCAATCCCACTTTTACCAAATTTAGCATCAAGATCTAAAAACTCCGAATTATTGGCACGCCTTCTAACTAAAGTTGACTCATCTCCAATCCCATTATTATTAACATTCATATTGCAAAACAAAGATCTTATAGGGGACACATCAATAACTTTAATATCTTCATCATTATTTTCACGGAAACTAGAAGAACATGCCTTTACAAAGCAATCTTTCTTAGCACGCAATCTAGCGGTTCTTTACTTGCACTCATTAATGGAAATTTTCATTGCTTTGAGAGAGTCATTGATATCATGCTTAGGAGGAGTAGATCTAAGTTTAAGAGAATCAACATCAAGCGAAAGTCTATCAACATTCCTAGCCAAATCATTAACTTTGAGCAATTTTTCTTCAAGCAAGGCATTAAAATTCTTTTGAGAGATCATAAATTCTTTCACACTATTCTCAAAATCAGAGGGCATCTTATTAAAATTACCATAAGAATTATTGTCGGAATTTCCATAATTATTAGAGGAATTACTAGGGAACGGTCTAGGATTAAAGTTTCCTCTATAAGCATTGTTTCCAAAACTATTCCTACCAACAAAATTCACATCCATAGATTCATTATTACTCTCAATCAAAGTAGACAAAGGCATATCATTGGGATCAAGGGGAGCATTCTTAGTAGCAAACAATTTCATAAGTTCATCCATCTTTCCACTCAAAACATTAATTTCTTCTATAGGATGCACTTTTTTACTAGTAGATCTTTCGGTGTGCCATTGAGAATAATTAGCCATAATATTATCAAGAAGTTTTGTAGAATGTCCTAAAGTGATTTCCATAAACGTGCCTCCCGCGGTCGAATCTAAAAGATTTCTAGAATCAAAGTTCAAAACGGCATAAATTTTTTGTATGATCATCCATAAATTCAAACCATGAGTAGGGCAATTGCAAAACATCAATTTCATTCTTTCCCAAGATTGGGCAACATGCTCATGATCAAGTTGTTTAAAATTCATAATATCGTCCTAAGAGTGATAATATTAGCAGGAGGAAAATATTTAGAGATAAAAACATCTTTGCACTTGTTCCAAGAATCAATACTATTTTTAGTCAAAGACGAAAACCAAACTTTAGCACGATCTCTAAGTGAAAAAGGGAATAACTTCAATTTAACAATATCATTATCCGTATCTTTCTTCTTTTGCATATCACACAAATCAACAAAGTTGTTTAGATGGGTAGCGACATCTTCACTAGGAAGGCCGGCGAATTGATCTTTCATAACAAGATTCAGCAAAGCAGTATTGATTTCACAAGACTCAACATCATTAAGAGGAGCAAACGGAGTACTAAGGAAATCATTATTATTGGTATTGGAGAAATCACACAATTTGGTATTATCTTGCGCCATGGCAACAAGTAATCAACACACAAGCAAACAGAAAAAACGGCAAGCGAAAGAGAGAGAGAGATTGGGAAAGAGAGGGCAAATAAAATGGCAAGGGTGAAGTTGGGGAGAGGAAAACGAGAGACAAATGGAAAATAATGTAAATGCGAGGGAGATGAGTTTGTGATGAGTACTTGGTATGTCTTGACTTGAGCGAAGACCTCCGTGGCAACGGCGCCAGAAATCTTTCTTGCTACGTCTTGAGCTTGCGTTGGTTTTCCTTGAAGAGGAAAGGGTGATGCAGCAATAGTAGCGTAAGTATTTCCCTCAGTTTTTGAGAACCAATGTATCAATCCAGTAGGAGGCTCCTCAAAAGTCCCACGCACCTACACAAACAAACAAAGAACTCGCAACCAACGCAATAATGGGGTTGTCAATCCCTTCACGGCCACTTGCGAAAGTGAGATCTGATAGAGATAGTATGATAAGATAAATATATTTTTGGTATTTTATAATATAGATGCAAAAAGTAAAGATGCAAATAAAAGTAGATTGAAAGCTTATATGATAAAGGATAGACCCGGGGGCCATAGGTTTCACTAGTGGTTTCTCTCAAGATAGCATAAGTATTACGGTGGGTGAACAAATGACTGTCGAGCAATTGATAGAAAAGTGAATAATTATGAGATTATCTAGGTATGATCATGTACATAGGCATCACGTCCGCGACAAGTAGACTGACTCCTGCCTGCATCTACTACTATTACTCCACACATCGACCGCTATCCAGCATGCATCTAGAGTATTAAGTTCATAAGAACAGAGTAACGCATTAAGAAAGATGACATGATGTAGAGGGATAAACTCATGCAATATGATATAAACCCCATCTTTTTATCCTCGATGGCAACAATACAATATGTGCCTTGCAACCCCTATTGTCACTGGGTAAGGACACCGCAAGATTGAACCCAAAGCTAAGCACTTCTCCCATTGCAAGAAAGATCAATCTAGTAGGCCAAACCAAACTGATAATTCGAAGAGACTTGCAAAGATAACTCAATCATACATAAAATAATTCAGAGGAGATTCAAATATTTCTCATAGATAAACTTGATCATAAACCCACAATTCACCGGATCTCGACAAACACACCGCAAAAATAGTTACATCGAATAGATCTCCACAAGAGAGGGGGAGAACATGGTATTGAGATCCAAAAAGAGAGAAGAAGCCATCTAGATAATAACTATGGACCCGAAGGTCTATGGTAAACTACTCACAACTCATCAGAAGGGCTATGATGTTGATGTAGAAGCCCTGCATGGTTGATTCCCCCTCTGGCGGAGCGCCGATGAAGGCTCCAAGACGGGATCTCGCGGATACAGAAGGTTGCGGCTGTGGAAATTGTTTTTCATTGGCTCTCTAGATGTTTTCGGGGTACATGGGTATATATAGGAGGAAGAAGTACGTCGGTGGCCGCCCGAGGGGCCCACGATATAGGGGGGCGCGCCCTCCACCCTCGTGGCCGCCTCGGCTGCTTCTTGGCTTGCACTCCAAGTCCTATGGATCACATTTGTTCCAAAAATCACGTTCCCGAAGGTTTCATTCCGTTTGGACTCCGTTTGATATTCCTTTTCTTTGAAATACTGAAATAGGCAAAAAAAATGCAATACGGGCCGGGCCTTCGATTAGTAGGTTAGTCCCAAAAATGATATAAATGTGTAAAATAAAGCCCATAAACATCCAAAAGGGGTAATATAATAGCATGGAACAATCAAAAATTATAGATACGTTGGAGACGTATCAAGCATCCCCAAGCTTAATTCCTGCTCGTCCTCGAGTAGGTAAATGATAAAAACAGGATTTTTGATGTGGAATGCTACCTAGCATATTTCTCAATGTAATTTTCTTTATTGTGGCATGATTGTTCAGATCCAAATGATTCAAGATAAAAGCTTGTAAAACATAAAAAATAATAATGCTTCGAAGCATACTAACAAATAATCATGTCCTATCAAAATAGCATAGCCAAAGAAAGCTTATCCCTACAAAATCATATAGTTAGGCCATGCTTCATTTTCATTACACAAAATACTCCCATCATGCACAACCCCGGTTTCAGCCAAGCAATTGGTTCATACTTTTTAACACCCTTCAACTTTTTAAACTCTTACGCAATACATGAGCGCAAGCCATGGACATAGCACTATGGTGGTATATGGTGGTGGTTGTGAGGACAAAAAGGGAGAAGATAGTCTCACATCAACTAGGCGTATCAACGGGCTATGGAGATGCCCATCAATAGATATCAATGTGAGTGAGTAGGGATTGCCATGCAACGGATGCTATAGAGCTATAAATATATGAAAGCTCAACAAAAGAAACTAAGTGGGTGTGCATCCAACTTGCTTGCTCACGAAGACCTGGGGCATTTTGAGGAAGCCCATCATTGGAATATACAAGCCAAGTTCTATAATGAAAAATTCACACTTAGTATATGGAAGTGACAACATAGGAGACTCTCTATCATGAAGATCATGGTGCTACTTTGAAGCACAAGTGTGGTAAAAAGGATAGTAGCATTATCCCTTCTCTCTTTTTCTCTCATTTTATTTGTTTCTTCTTCTTTTTCTTTTTTTCTTTGGCCTTTCTTTTTCTTTTTTCTTTTTGGCCTTTCTTTTTTTCTTATTTTTTTTTCTTTTCGTAAAGTCCAAAGTCTCATCCCGACTTGTGGGGGAATCATAGTCTCCATCATACTTTCCTCACTGGGAGACGTATCATAATGCTACCGCCATACTAAGAAAAATAAGATGCATAACAGGTAAACATCACATGCAATCAAAATATGTGACATGATATGGCCATCATCATCTTGTGCTTTTGATCTCCATCTCCAAAGCCTCATCACGATCTCCCTCGTTGCCGGCTCGACACCTTGATCTCCATCGTTGCGTCGTGGTCGTCTCGCCAACTATTGCTTCAACAACTATCACTAACGCATAGCGATAAAGTAAAGCAATTACATGGTGTTTGCATTTCATACAATAAAGAGACAACCATAAGGCTCATGCCGGTTGCCAATAACTTTTACAGAACATGATCAGCTCATACAATAACGTATATCACATCATGTCTTGACCATATCACGTCACAACATGCCCTGCAAAAACAAGTTAGACGTCCTATACTTTATTGTTGCAAGTTTTACGTGGCTGCTACGGGCTTCTAGCAAGAACCGTTCTTACCTACGCATAAAAACACAATGATGTTTCATCAAGTTTGTTGTTTTAACCTTCTTCAAGGACTGGCCACAGTATAATTCGATTAAACTAAAGTAGGAGAAACAGACACCTGCCAGCCACCTTTATGCAAAACTAGTTGCATGTCTGTCGGTGGAACCGGTCTAATGTGCGTGGAGATGTAAGGTTGGTCCGGGCTGCTTCATCCCACAATACCGCCGAATCAAAATAAGACGTTGGTGGTAAGCAGTATGACTATCACTGCCCACAATTCTTTGTGTTCTACTCGTGCATACCATCTACGCATAGACCTGGCTCATGATGCCACTGTAGTTGCATGGAAAACAAAAAAAATTCTACGCACATGCAATGATCTATCCATGGAAATGCATAGCAACGAGGGGGAGAGTGTGTCTATGTACCCTTGTAGACCGTAAGCGGAAGCGTTTCTCAATGCGGTTGATGTAGTCAAACTTCTTCGCGCTTCAATCGATCAAGTACCAAATGCACGACACTTCCGCGTTTTGCACATGTTCAGCTCGGTGACGTCCCTCGCCTTCTTGATCCAGTAAGACATCGAGGTAGTAGATGAGTTCCGTCAGCACAACAGTGTGGTGATGGTGATGGTGAAGTGATCCTCGCAGGGCTTCACCTAAGCACTACGAAGATATGTCCGTGGGAGTAAACGATGGAGGGGGGCGCCGCACACGGCTAACAATTGTCCGGGGGTGTGCTAGGGGCAACCCCCCACATATATATAGGCGGGAGGGAGAAGGGAGAGGCCAGGAGGCGCCCCAAGTAGGACCGAATCCTACTTGGGTCCCTCCTTCGCCGTCCGCCCCCCCTTCCTTATTTACCGAAGGGGGAAGGAAAGATGAGGGGGAGAAAGGGAAGGGGGAGGCCTAATCCCCCCTTTCCTTTCTCTTCCCATTTTTCCTTCTTCGTTTGGTTCGACCCATATGGGGGGCACAGCAGCCCCTGGTGGCTGGTGCGTTTCCTCTCTTGGCCCATAAGGCCCATATCTTTTGCCTGGGGTGCCCGAAACCCCTTCCGGTGACCTGATATGTACCCAGTACCCTTCAGAACACTTTTGCTATCCGAATACTATCGTCCTATATATTAATCTTTACCTCTCTACCATTTCGAGACTCCTCGTCATGTTTGTGATCTCATCCGGGACTCCAAACAGTATTCGTTCACCAAACACATAACTCATATAATACAATATTGTCATCAAACGTTAAGCGTGCGGACCCTATGGGTTCGAGAACTATGTAGACATGACCTAGACACCTCTTCGGTCAATAACCAATAGACGAACCTGGATGCCCATATTGGCTCCTACATACTCTACGAAGTTCTTTATCGGTCAAACTGTTATGACAACATACGTTATTCCCTTTGTCTGTCGGTATGTTAATAGCTCGAGATTCGATCGTCGGTATCTTCATACCTAGTTCAATCTCGTTGCCGGTAAGTCTCTTTACTCGTACCATAATACATCACCTCATGACTAACTCCTTAGTCGTTTGCTTGCAAGCTTATGATGTGTATTACTGAGAGGGACCAGAGACACATCTCCGATACTCGGAGTGACAAATCCTAATCTCGATCTATGCCAACTCAACAAACACCTTTGGAGATACCAGTAGAGCATCTTGTAATCACCCAGTTATGTTGTGACATTTGATAGCACATAAGGCATTCTTCCGGTATCCGGGAGTTGCATAATTTTATAGTCGAAGGAATATGTATTGACATGAAGAAAGCAATAGCAATAAAACTGAACGATCAATATGCTAAGCTAACGGATGGGTCTTGTCCATCACATCATTCTCCTAATGATGTGATCCCGTCATCAAATGACAACTCATGTCCATGGTTAGGAAACCTTAACCATCTTTGATCAATGATCTAGTCTAGTAGGGGCTCACTAGGGACATGGTGTTTGTTTATGTATTCACACATGTATTAAGGTTTCCGGTCAATACAATTCTATCATGAATAATAAACTTTTATCATGAATAATGAAATATAAAATAACAACTTTATTATTGCCTCTAGGGAATATTTCCTTCCCAATCTCCATCAACATCTTCAACAACACCACCTCCTCTCAAACCCTAGCTCATCTCTTGTGTTCAATCTTTGTACTCGAACTATAGATTGGTACTTGTGGGTGACTAGTAGTGTTGATTACATCTTGTAGTTGATTACTATATGGTTTGTTTTGTGGAACATTATAGGTTCAGATCCGTTATGCTATTTAATACCCCTCTGATATTGAGCATGATTATCATTTGTGAGTAGTTACTTTTGTTCTTGAGGTCACGGGAGAAATCTTGTTGCAAGTAATCATGTGAACTTGATATGTGTTCGATATTTCGATGGTATGTATGTTGTGATTCCCTTAGTGGTGTCATGTGAACGTCGACTACATGACACTTCACCATATTTGGGCCTAAGGGAATGCATTGTGGAGTAGTTATTATATGATGGGTTGCGAGAGTGACAGAAGCTTAAACCCTAGTTTATGCGCTATTCCATAAGGGGTTTATTTGGATTCAAAAGTTTAATGCTATGGTTAGATTTATTATTAATGCTTTTCTCGTAGTTGTGGATGCTTGCGAGGGGTTTAATCATAAGTAGGAGGTTTGTTCAAGTAAGAACAACAGCTAAGCACTGGTCCGCCCACATATCAAATTATCAAAGTAGTGAACACAAATCAAACCAACATGATGAAAGTGACTAGATGAAATTCCCGTGTACCCTCAAGAACGCTTTGCTTATCATAAGAGACCGTTTTGGCCTGTACTTTTCCTCAAAAGGATTGGGCTACCTTGCTGCACTTTTATTACCATTACCATTACTTGCTCGTTACAAATTATCTTGCTATCAAACTACTCGTTACTTATAATTTCAGTGCTTGCAGAGAATACCTTACTGAAAACCGCTTGTCATTTCCTTCACCTCCTTGTTGGGATCGACACTCTTACTCATCGAAAGGACTATGATTGATCCCCTAAACTTGTGGGTCATCAAGGATCTTTTCTGGCGCCATCGCCGGGGAGTGAAGCGCTCTTGGTAAGTGGAAATCGGTAAGGAAAAAAGATTACTATGTACTGAAATTTATTGTCACTTGTTACTATGGAAAACAATCCTTTGAGGGGTTTGTTCGGGGTATCTTCACCTCAACTGGAACCACAATTAGTTACCCCTCAATCTACTGCACCTACTGATAATATTTGTTATGAAATTCCTTCGGGTATGATAGAACAACTGCTACCTAATCCTTATGCAGGAGATGGAACCGAACATCCTAATATGCACTTGATATATGTGGATGAAATTTGTGGATTATTTAAGCTTGCAGGTTTACCCAAAGATGAAGCTAAGAAGAAGGTTTTCCCTTTATCTTTGAAGGGAAAAGCATTGGCATGGTATAGGCTATGCAATGATATTGGATCTTGGAATTGGAACCGATTGAAATTGGAGTTTCACCAAAAAAATATCCTATGCATCTAGTTCATTGTGATTGGAATTATATATATAATTTTTGGCCCCGTGAAGGAGAAAGTACCGCTCTAGCTTGGGGGAGGCTTAAGTCAATGTTATATTCATGCCCCAATCATGAGCTCTCAAGAGAAATTATCATTCAGAATTTTTATGCTCGGCTTTCTCGTGATGATCAATCCATGCTTGATACTTCTTGTACCGGTTCTTTTCTGAAGAAGACTATTAAATTCAGGTGGGATATTTTAGAAAGAATTAAAGGTAACTCTGAAGATTGGGAACTCGATGAAGAACATGAAGAAGAAAGATTATTGAAGGTTATGAAGAAGCACCGAGCCACTATTGGATATACTCTTGATGATTTAAAGGGCATTAGTCCCACTCTCTGTCAGCACAAAATTAATATGGAACATGATATTAAACCCGTTGTTGGCCACCAACGATGTTTGAATTCTAAAATGAAAGAAGTGGTAAGAACTGAAATATCGAAGCTTTTGGAAGCAGGTATAATTTATCCTATAGCTGATAGTGGATGGGTAAGTACTGTTCATTGTGTTCCTAAGAAAGGAGGTATTACTGTTGTTCCTAATGATAAGAATGAACTTATTCCACAAAGAATTGTCACTGGCTATAAAATGGTAATTGATTAGAAAATTAAATAAATCTACTAGAAAAGATCATTACCCACTTCCTTTTATTGATCAATGCTAGAAAGACTATCTAAGCACATGCACTTTTGTTTCCTTGATGGATACTCTGTTTTTTCTCAAATACCTGTTTGAAAACTACCTTTACTTACCCTTTTGGAACTTATGATTATAGACGTATGCCTTTTGGTTTATGTAATGCACCTTCTACCTTTCAAAGATGTATGACTGCCATATTCTCTGATTTTTGTGAAAATATTGTCAAGGTTTTCATGGATGATTTTGCCATTTACGGAACATCTTTTGATGATTGCTTAAGCAACCTTGATCAATTTTGCAGAGGTGTGAGCAAACTAATCTTGTCTTGAATTGGGAGAAGTGCCACTTTATAGTTAACGAAGGTATTTTCTTGGGACATTAAATTTCTGAATGAGGTATTGAGGTGGATAAAGCTAAAGTTGATGCAACTGAGAAAATGCCATGTCCTAAAGATATCAAAGGTATTCTTAGTTTCCTCGGTCATGCTGGTCCTAAAGATATCAAAGGTATTAAAGACTTCTCTAAAATTTCTCGGCCTCTTATGAATCTTTTACACAAGGATGTTCCATTTGTTTTTGATGATGATTGTGTAGAAGCCTTTGAAACACTTAAGAAAGCCTTGATTTCTGCACCTATTGTTCAACCACCTGATTGGAACTTGCCTTTTGAAATTATGTGTGATGCTAGTGATTATGCTATTGGTGCTGTTCTAGGACAAAGAGTTGATAAGAAATTAAATGTTATTCATTATGCTAGTAAAACTCTAGACAGTGCCCAACGTAATTATGCTACTACCAAAAAATAATTTTTAGCAGTGGTGTTTGCTTGTGATAAATTCAGATCTTACATTGTTGATTCTAAAGTAATTGTTCACACCGATCATGCTGCTATAAAATATCTTATGGAATATAAAGATGCTAAACGTAGACTCATTAGGTGGGTTCTTTTGCTACAAGAATTTGACTTACATATCACTGATAGAAAAGGAGCTGAGAACCCCGTAGCTGATAACTTGTCTAGGTTAGAAAATATTCTTGATGACCCACAACCTATTAACGATAGTTTTCCTCATGAACAATTAGCTGAAATAAATGTTTCTCATAACACTCCTTGGTATGCTGAGTATGCTAATTACATTGTTGCTAAATACATACCACCTAGTTTCACATACCAACAGAAGAAAAAAAATCTTCTATGATTTAGGACATTAATTTTGGGATGACCCACATCTTTATAAAGGAGTAGATGGTAGTATTATATGTTCTTTACCTGAGCATGAATAGGAACAAATCTTACGGAGGTGTTAGTCTGAAGCTTACGGAGGGCATCATGCGGGAGATAGAACTGCTCACAAGGTATTGCAATCTCGTTTTTATTGACCTACTCTCTTCAGAGGGTGCCCCAAAGTTTGTTTTATCTTGTGATGAATGTCAGAGAATTGGAAACATTGGTAAGTGTCAAGAAATGCCTATGAATTATTCACTTGTTGTTGAACCAGTTGATGTTTGGGGATTTGATTACATGGGACCTTTTCCTTCCTCTGATGGGTATACACATATTTTGGTTGTTGCTGATTATGTTACTAAGTGGGTAGAAACTATTCCAACTAGTAGTGCTGATCACAACACCTCTATTAAAATGCTTAAGGAAGTTAGTTTCCCAAGGTTTGGAGTCCCTAAATATTTAATGACTGATGGTGGTTCACACTTTGTTCATGGTGCTTTCCGTAAAATGCTTGCTAAGTATGATGTTAACCATAGAATAACATCACCTTATCACCCTCAGTCTAGTGGTCAAGTTGAACTTAGCAATAGGGAAATAAAATTAATTTTACAAAAAACTGTCAATAGGTCCCGAAATAATTGGTCTAAGAAATTAGATGATGCACTTTGGGCTTATAGAACAGCATATAAAAATCCTATGGGTATGTCTACTTATAAAATAGTTTATGGAAAAGCTTGTCATTTGCCTCTTGAGTTAGAACATAAAGCATATTGGGCAATTAAAGAGCTCAACTATGATTTCAACCTTGCCGATGAAAAGAGGTTATTTGATATTAGCTCTATATGAATTGAGAACCCAAGCTTATGAAAATGCCAAGTAAATTAAAGAAAAAGTTAAAAGATGGCATGATAAAAGAATCCAAAAGCATGAGTTCAAGGTTGGAGAATATGTTCTTTTGTACAACTCTCATTTCAGGTTCTTTGCAGGAGAACTCCTCTCCAAATGGGAAGGACCCAATGTTATCGAGGAGGTTTATTGATCTGGAGCAATAAAAATAAATAATGCCGAAGGTACCAACCCGAAGGTTGTCAATGGGCAAAGAATAAAACATTATATCTCATGTACGTCCATTAATGTTGAAAGCAATATTATCCAAACTATGACACCGGAAGAACACATAAAGGAAACCTTTCGGAACACTCCAGAATCATGAAAAAAGAGGAGGTACGTGATATGATAAGTAAACGGACTCTGAAAAATCTGCAAAAATATTTTCTGTCAGTTTTGGAATATTTTAAAAATTAGGAAAATAAGAAACAACAAGGAAGGCACCTCTAGTGGGAACAAGACACGAGGGGGCGTCTGGCTTGCCAGGCACGCCCAGGTGGGTTGTGCCCACCTCGGGTACCTTTAGGACTCCGTTTTTCTTCCGTTTGCTTGTTTCCCAAGATAAGAAATCTTTATATACCCCCCGAACCTATTGACCACCATATCGCAGAGAAATCTCATATTTTACTTTCTTGATGTTTTCGGTCAGATCTATTAAGCCAGGCATCATTACTTCTCCCTCTCCAACAACATAGAAGAGGATGCTTGGTTGATGAAGATTGAGCTGAAGAGAGAAGAGATGAAGAAGCCTTCAAAGGGTACAAGAGCAAGGAGGCCACTGGAGATCAAGCGCCGGTGGTCGAGCAAGCCCTACGTGCCGAGGAGGAAGAAGAGGATATCCTTAAACCTTACTATGATCATCTTACCCCCACTGAGATTGAAGACTTTCAGTTCATTGATACGGTCCATGTGCAAAATAAATATCTTACTCGTGAAAATATTCTATTGCAAGAGCATATCACCTTCCTCCGGAGCGTCATCCGTAGATTGGAGTATGTTCTGAGAAATAAGGATAAGATTGCTACTACTTAAACACCAGCACCTCCTTCTTCATCACCAAAGGAAATTTGAGTTTCGGGTATGGGAACTCCCCTTGGCTTGTTCCAAGCTTGGGGGAAGTGCCTCGGTATCGTATCACCTCCACTATCTTTTGCCTTTACTTATCTTAGTTCGATCCATAGTTATATTTTGCTATAGATGAATAAAAGTTTAGTTCGATCCTTTCTTTTTGAGTGTTTGCTTAGTGATCTATGCTTGTAATCGCGTGCAAGATATATAATAAAGTTTAGTTTGAAGTTTTCTTTTTTTTATTTTCATGTTTAATAAAAAGAATGGAAATAAATGAAAAAGATCATATGCTAATCTTATGGTATGTAATGACATCACATAAGGGAAAGTATAAGTAGAAAATTTTATTAGAGATTTACAAACATAGCATTGGTCAATGATGTAATTCATGAAAGAATTAATAAGGGAAGAGAACATTGACATGCAAATACACTATCCTAGACATCTTTTGTGATTGTGAGCCCCCATCAAAATATTATATGCCAAAATTGTTGACATTGGACAAGGAAGACAATGTAATGATGTTTGTTTATTCATATTCACATAGAAGTTATATTGTCGTAGATACTTTAACATGTGGTGCTTGCCCCTTATCTTTGCTAGCCAAAAATTCTGCACTAAGTAGAGATACTACTTGTGCATCCAAAACCCTTAAGCCAAATCTTGTTTTGAGAGTCCACCATACCTACCTATGGATTGAGTAATATCCTTCAAGTAAGTTGTCATCGGTGCAATAAAGGCAATAAAAATCGCTTCTAAAAGTGTTGGATCATTTAGTGTAAGAGAAAGTTGAGAGTTGTACGAACTTGTGATGGCAAAGAATAAAAGCAACATACTGAATAATAAAGGTTGCCATCATAAGGGGCAATATAACGTGACATTATTTTGCACTAAGAGATTGAGCATACAAACAAAAAGCGCATGACAACCTCTGCTTCCCTCTGCGAAGGGCCTATCTTTTACTTTTATGTATTTACTTTTATGCAAGAGTCAAATTTTTCTCTCTATTCCTTTTTATTTTCTCTTTTGGCAAGCATCATGTGGTAAGGAAAGATCTAGGCACATATATCCAGTTGGATATGGGCAACATGAGTTATTATTGTTGACATCATCCTTGAGGTGAGTATGTTGAGAGGCGAAACTATAAGCCCCTATCTTTCTATTTGTCTAGTTGAAACTTTTTGCTCATGTGTATGAGGTGAGTGTTAGCAATCATAGAAGACTATATGATGGTTGAGTATGTGGACTTGCCAAAAAGGCTCCGATACGTGACCCTTCCTGAAAAGATGATGAATTGAAGTTGCAAAGTTGACTGAGAACATAGTTTGTCGATTTCCAACAGAGTTTATGCTTTATACTTTGATGTTGTGATGAATAGTTACTTATTCATGAGAAGTTTATGATAAAAGCTATGTGATAAAAGTTCTATGATAAAGTTTGTTGCTGTTATAATAATATACATGATGCTTCTATGTCCGTATTTTGTTTTTATCGACACCTCTCTCTCTCTCTAAGCATGTGGACATGTTTTCGATTTCGGGTTTCGCTTGAGGAAAAGCGAGGTCTAACACTACTGCAGGATGCTGCTAACGCAACACTACGATCAGAGACCCTTCGACGAAACTGTGTGCGATGCACTAACTGTAAACGATGGTGTAAAAAACCTTTCAAAAAAGGTGCAAAATGTTTGCAATGACGGATGCATCAAACACGGTTCAGATTTTGGTTGCGTGTGCGATGCAGGGCATATGGTTCAATTCAATTAACTGTTTGCGATGAGGAGGAACAAAAGAAATGGACGGCCAGACGAAGGCGTGTGCGATGTAGAGCATATGGTTCACTCAGATGCACCGTTTGTGATGAGGCGGAACAACAGAAACAGGCAGCCATATGAAGGTGTGTGTGCGATATACGACATACAGTTCACTCAGATGAACTGTTTGCGTTGAGCCAAGAGAACAGAAACAGTTCAACTTAATAAGATGTGTGTGATACGCGACAAATAGTTCTATAATCGGAAATGTGTGGGAAGACCGATACAACACAGACGATTCCTGTTAACAAGCCGTGTGTGTTGTGAGCAAACGATTGCTGGTATACAATTGTCAGTGATTGATGAAATCATCACCGACGGGTTCCATTGTTTAGTCCATGTGCGATGTGATTTGCTTTGTCTAGAGAGCATCAACATATATACTTAAAAAGATTGTCTTTCCTTAACCAAATTAAGCATACAATTACACAAGTGACTACACACACCAAAGTAAGCAATTACATGCATACTAAACTAGGAGAAACAAGGATCTAATCATCTACTTATTGTTGCGATGACGCTTGCCATTGCTCTTCTTCCGGCTGGATCCCTGGCCGTTTTGGGGAAGGAGGCACTTCCTCATGTCAACGATCCGCCTATACATGGCATAACTCATGTACGCCTCCTTGGCCGCGTACACGACGTGAGCTTTGTCGAGGTTCTCCATCCAGGCCGAGTGCCAGACATGCCTATCCTTGTTGCAGGAAATCTTCATGTCTCTATAGTAGGGGTCGATGATGGCCTCGGTGAGGTGAACCAGTGAGTCCTTCGCATGCTCCTTGCTACCACAGATCTTGTATTGGCCTTGGATGTCGACAAGATTCTAGCAGGCGATGCCCGAATTCTTGAGCACCTTGACATCGTTGGTGATGTCCACCGGAGCGAACATGTAGTGGGGTATATTAACAAACCTGGCGAAACGCTCACAAGGCCTTGTGGCCAGGAAGTAGTGGTAGACGAGGACATGGTTGCGCACACACATATGGGTGACAGCGACCTTGGGACGAGACCCGACATGAGTGCGGGTGTACTCGAGGTCGAACCCAGCCACCTTGTACTTCTCCTCGGCAAGCAATAGCTCCATGATGTGGATGGAGTGCTCCACCCAGACCGGGTTGTTGGTGTACACCACCGAGAGCTCCTTGAACCTTCGGTGGGTGTCAACCATGGCATGCATGGTGAACTGCTACTCGTTGTCGGCAGCCGCTCGGAGCGACATTGGAGCCACGCAGGATACCCCTAAGAAGTTGTCATGGTAGGTGTGCTTCTTGCAATGGTGGGGCGCGATCGAAAGGTTGAAGAGACACAAGACGCTTAAATGGCCGCTGTAACAAATGGACAGTCATGTCACGTCGTTCATAGCGGAGGATTCTAGTGCACGCTTGACAACACCGCACCGCACATGTTTCATTTGACCACGCGTGGGCTCGAAGAGGCGCCAAATGTATCGTCGATGAGCCTGTTCCCGCGCTACCATGCATTTTATCGGGCAAGCTTCCCTCCCGTCTAGTTTGGCCACACGTCAGCTAGAAGAGGGACAAATAGTGGGTGTTTATTGGCAAAAAGCTTTGTAAAAACGAAGTGTGTGGAATGACTTCGGTCATAAGTTTACCCATGGTGATGAGGTCAAAGTTACACAGAAGGGTGATGATGGACATTCAAGTGAGATAATTAATTATGCGTTCTACAGGGCACACGATGGAAGAAACCAACTGTGTGCAATAATGTCGAAGATCGCAGTCGAGTTAGCTATACATATTGTGTGCTGTGAGATCGACAAGGTAAACAGATTCGGGAATGGTTAATAAAATCTAAGACCATTGCATTGTACAGTCAAAATAGCGCTACCAATATACGAGTCTAATATAATGCCATTTCAATAATTGTACCACAAAAGCTCGAAATATTACAAGGTTCAAATTCCAGAGTTATATGGCTCAAATTCGAAGATTACAAGGTTCAAACTGATATTAGAAATGAAATTCAGCTCATCAGCTGCAAACGCTCACGCTGATCCACTGGACATGGATATCAAAGAGGTTCAAACTAATATTACCACTTCTAAGTCTGGTTTCGAAACCTCACAACTTTTGCAAAGGGTCAGCCACTGAGAAGTCATGTATGGGGTTGACATGATGACTTCCGATTTCTCTGTCATCTGAAGTTCCAAAATGAAATTCAACATTTTTGGAGCCTATTCCATTCTGCCGCAGGCGCCGGCGCCGATCAACAAACCATTCATTTTTGCAAAATAAATGTAGGGCAAACCTCATTACCTTCAGCACCCTTGCTCTGACAACAAAGAACCTGGCGAATATAATCTCCGGTAAGGTCCCTCGGTAGGAATTCAAAGTAATTTCTGAGAGATGCAGATCTAGGCATTAGACGTGATTCATTATATTGTATCACATTACCCACCACTAGGCCTAATCTTATCTACAAAAGAAGAAAACATGTTAGTGCCTACGTGCAGTTTGGAATTGCCTAAAAAAATGCAGTTTTGAACACTACTACATGCCTATTTGGTTTGCAGGATTTGTAAAATTCACTAACATGCCATCTTGGATCTGACATGATTAACATGGGCATTAACATGTCATCTTCGATCTTCACAAGAGGTTGGAGTGGATGAAAAGTACCCTAAGAAAACTAGTACAGATGAATCCAAAGGAGAAATGCATATGGATTGTGACCATATGGATCAAGGAACCAATATGGGGGGCATGTATGTACTGAAATTCTCCAAAACAATCCTTCAGAAATCGTAGTACATTGTCATTGTAAACTTGGAAAAAGGTGTCACAAATTGAACTCCCTTATGGTTAACATTTAACAGGAAAGGAACATCACCTCTATATATAGCTTCTCCAGGCACGGAAAGCATCTCAGGAAACTGACAACTTGCTCCAGGTTGGGGCCGATAGATTCTAGTGCCAAGACCTTCATTGTGTGCAGTTTTGGGGTCAAGCTTGTCAGAATCATTTTCTGAATGACAGACGAACAAACATCTTCAAAATTAGAAATAATGTTAATTTGTAGGAGAGGTAGAAGGCGGCTGTTGTACCTGAACGGGTGTGGGTCCAATAACAAGTTTGAAGTATTTTTCAAACAAGTAGCCCATCACTGTCAATTTTGGCGCAAAAATGACATTGATTCTTGTTGGACCTACTTGATCAAGTACAAGTAAACTCTAAAGTGTAGGTGTGTCCTTAGTGACCATATCGTGGTACACATCTTGTGATGTCTTCCTGCCGAACCAGCAACACACATAAATAGTCCGGAGAGTCATGGAGGTGATGTGGAATGTACTCAAACCCATTGATCGCCTGAAGACGAAGGTACTCGAGTGTAGTACAACCACGGAGCAGACGCTCCATGCCACCGTTTGAGAGGCAGACGGCAACGAGCTCGCAGTCATGGTAGAATAAGAGTGGGCACGTCATTAAGGGGGATGGCAGTTCCTGAACTTGGCGACCCACAGCGTGTGCGTGAGGTGGAGCGCGGATGTTGGCAGTGAGCACATATGCCCATCATCAAAAGTGAGCTCCTCAACCTGATCTAGGGAGGGGGATCAGAACCAGTCATCAAGCTTGGCTCAGTCCCTGTCGTTGGACTGGAGCTTGCCCATTCTAAGGCCTCTGGTTGGGCCAAGGTGACTGCCCAGGATCTTGGAGAACGCATCCAAGCTTTTGCGATAGCCATGGAAGAGCTCGTGGGTGTCGATGAGGTCGAGAGGGTGGAGTTCCATAGGGGGCGCCACCGTCGGGAAAGGACGGTTGTCCGTGCCCATATTTGATTGGGAGGAGGGAGATGATGACTATCAACATATCATTGGGGAGGCTGCTGATGAAGTCTAGGCCTGCTGGAGTCGCTTGCCGTTCTAGCTCGCCCCACCTCCGCTTGTTGGCATCCCTGTTCTCCACCTCTCGAGTCTCCTTGTCAGTGGTGCTTTCTGATAGAAATGGGAGTACAAGGAGTATTTAGTTAAAACATGGCAATAGAAAAGTGTATTGGCAACTAGAAATTATTAGGTAGGAATATAGTAAGAAAAGGGAATAACAATTGGTTGCTTAAATACTACACAATTCATTTGACATTGCTGGGTAAGTCAACATGCATATAGTTGAAAAGAAAACTTACTTCGAACAAAGTCTGGACGGATGATTTTGTTGGGGAAGTTATCATATATCTCATGACCAGGCCCTTTTATGTGCACTGCAATTTTAGTGCCATCTTTCAGTACATAAAACTTAGAAATTTCTTTCCAAAAGCCAGTGCCAAAATAGGAGTCACCACGTTCATCAAGTCTTACAGTAGCAATGATTGTAAATCCATGGTTTGTGTGCAGTATGACATCCATGCAGTCTTGATCTATGTAAAGGGAAAGATTGTGCACTACATAATCTGTTGCATAGCAAGGGATGCGCTGCAGAAAATGGTAGGATTGTTAAAGAAAATATGGTAACATGCAAATATGGGCCCAAACTGAAAGAGCTGTACAACAGTTGAAATTGAAGGACAAAAATCTATAATTAAACAGATAGGGTAAACATGATGTCATGGAAATATGAGAATAATCAAAAGAACAATACATCATTAATTTGCCTAATATAGAAAGAAGAGGGGAAGAAATCCCCTTTGACCTATATGGTACATGTGGCACCTTTTATCCAAATTTAGCAATATTTAGAATATGTTTAGGAAAGTAGGCCATGCCAATCGATTTAGGTGAGATTGAACATACTACGCGCATCCTCAAGTCATCTGGTACAGTGAGATGGAATCTCTGGCGCGGGTCGCAAAGTCCTGATGTGTTGGCGCACTGTACACTCTATGAATGAAAGAAAACCCTCAAATCAGCTCGAATAAAAATGAATTCACAGCGATTTCGGCCGGGTGATTAAAGGAGGCAGATGAACTGGCATAAGAGATGAGATAATATCTCATTAAATTAGTTACCTTGTCATCCATGAGAAAGAACCCTCAGTACGGCAGATTCCCCAACCGAGTGGAGCTGGTTCGACCGCGAGCAGCATCGAGAAAGTCGATGGCGATAGGCGGCAGCAAGCAGAAGTGGCAAAATGTGCTGGGGTTTGCCGGCAGCCTGGCGGCAGTGGCAGTCGTCGAGCTAAGTGGTTACCGCCGTGATAGGCGGTGCCATGCATAGACGCGGAGGAGCTTGTGCAAGTGTGAATGGGGACCGGAGGCAGGGGTGGTGGGCGGGGGTGAGGATTTTTGTGATGTGGGGATGGCGAGGGTTTTTTCTTTTTCTTTTTTTAATTGGGTGGTGAGGGTTTATGCCCCAAAAATAATTTCGGAGGCAATGGTTTGCTAGAGCCAACCGTGTGTGATTGACGCAATAGGCAAAATGAAAGTCATTGCACATGGTTCCAATTTTGGGAACCATGTGTGATTGACGTAGTACCTCTGTCCTGGTTTATTGGTCCCCTTTGTAATTTGTACCAAACTTCGACCAAATATTTTACTAACAAATGTTTATGCATGTCACCAAAAATCATATCATTGAACACTATGTTCAAATACGCATCCAACGATATAATTTTTGCTGACCTACACTAACATTTTATCAGTTAAATCTTTGGTCAACATTTAACACAAATTACAAAGGAGGCCAATAAACAAGGATGGAGGTAGATTCCATCAACCGAACTGATCGCATCCATATCCCATAGTTAGACATACATTAAGACCTGTGTTCAGCTCTGGAGATGTTCAACATGGCAACCAGGTGCGCGAGGGCAGAGGAAGGTCGCCTCTCCCTCCTGGAGCTCCCCGAGGTCGGTCCTGAAGACAAGAAGATCAAGGCTAAGGACGTGAAGCGCAAGGGTCCTGCTGTGCTCACGGCCAAACCTAAGATGAAGCGCGGCTGTGACCACCCTGAATCCTCCAAGGGCAGCCGCCCTTTCTGCGTCTTCCACAATGTCCATAGTCACAACACCAATGACTACCAAGAGCTCAGGGCCATCCGTGACGGGCACCTTGGCCGCCATCCCGAGCGCAACGACCGCGGCTACAGCCACAGAGGAGGCCGTGGTGGAGGCCGGTGGGACAACCGCGACCCCCGGCAGGACTGGCGTGATCAGCCCCGTGAGGTCCGTTGGCAAGGTCAGCCTCGCGACGGCCCTAGAGGAACCAGCCTCGCGAGGATCGTCCTCAGGGCAATGCCAGTCTTCCTCCGCCCCCGCCGCTGCCAAGAAGGAATGACGACCACCGCCAAGATGATGGGGCTGGGGGCTTCCAAGAGCCTCGCGCCATTGCCTGCATCCTAGGTGGCACTCGGGCCCTCGCCTCTCATCGCATCTCCAAGTAGTTCGCTCGTGAGGTGAACGCGGCCCTCCCCAAGCTCAAGGCGTCGCATCCCCTCAGGTGGTCCATGAAGGAAATATGCCCTAGAGGCAATAATAAAGTTATTATTTATTTCCTTAATTCATGATAAATGTTTATTATTCATGCTAGAATTGTATTAACCGAAAACTTAGTACATGTGTGAATACGTAGATAAAACCTATAGTCCCTAGTATGCCTCTACTTGACTAGCTCGTTAATCAAAGATGGTTATGTTTCCTAACCATAGACATGTGTTGTCATTTGATGAACGGGATCACATCATTAGGAGAATGATGGGATGGACATGACCCATCCGTTAGCTTAGCATTATGATCGTGTTAGTTTCATTGCTACTGCTTTCTTCAGGACTTATACAAGTTCCTTATACTATGAGATTATGCAACTCCCGAATACCAGAGGAACACTTTGTGTGCTACCAAACGTCACAACATAAAAGGGTGATTATAAAGGTGCTCTATAGGTGTCTCCGAAGGTGTTTGTTGGGTTGGCATATATCGAGATTAGGATTTGTCACTCCGTGTTTTGGAGAGGTATCTCTGGGCCCTCTCGGTAATACTCATCACTATAAGCCTTTCAAGCATTGTAACTAATGAGTTAGTTGCAGGATGAAGTATTACGGAACGAGTAAAGATACTTTCCGGTAACGAGATTGAACTAGGTATTGAGATACCAACTATCGAATCTCGGGCAAGTAACATACCGATGACAAAGGGAACAACATATGTTGTTATGAGGTTTGACCGATAGAGATCTTCATAGAATATGTAGGAACCAATATGGGCATCCAGGTTCCGCTATTGGTTATTGACCGGAGACAGGTCTCAGTCATTGAGGGAGTCCTGGATTAGGGGGTATCCGGACAGCCGGACTATATACTTTGGTCGGACTGTTGGGACGTGAAGGTACAAGACTCAAGACTTCATCCCGTGTTCGGATGGGACTCTCCTTTGCGTGGACGACAAGCTTGGCGATCCGGATATTAGATTTCCTTCTTTGTAACCGACTCTGTGTAAACCCTAGCCCCCTCCGGTGTCTATATAAACCGGAGGGTTTGGTCCGTATAGGGACGATCATAACAGTCATAATCATCATAGGCTAGCTTCTAGGGTTTAGCCTCTACGATCTCGTGGTAGATCAACTCTTGTAATACTCATATCATCAAGATCAATCAAGCAGGAAGTAGGGTTTTACCTCCATCGAGAGGGCCCGAACCTGGGTAAAACATTGTGTCCCTTGCCTCCTGTTACCATTAGCCTTAGACGCACAGATTGGGACCCCCTACCTGAGATCCGCTGGTTTTGACACCGACATTGGTGCTTTCATTGAGAGTTCCTCTATGTCGTCGCTCCAAGACTCGATGGCCCGTCTCGTTGTCAAGGACAACATCACATCTAGGGGAGCGCTGGCTGTAGGCCAAACTCTCCGACTAGGTGGCTTCGTCATGGCGGCCCGATTGGCTGCCACGCCGACAATGACCTCTCGGGTCATCACGAATAGCCTCCATGTCAATTCGGAACTCGCCAAACAAATGGATCCAATAGAGCTCTCTTCCCTTAATGAGCTCTTGGATCACATCGCCGCTTTGGGAGTCGCTATAGACTATGACCGGATTGGGCTTAAACCCGACCAAAGGGATACTAAATCCCCACCGGTCACCCACGAGATAGCGGTAGTGGAAGAGCTACATATGGATTATCCCTCCATTCTGAGGACGAACTATGTCCGGATCACTGAGCTCTCTGAGCCGGATACCCGTTCACGAGAGGACACGTCCCATACCCCGAACTTAGAATCGTGCAACAGGCCGGAAAAATCGGGCAACATCCCGGAGCCCGAGCTGTCAAGCCCGGAAGCTCCTCTGCCCCTGGGCGCTAGATCAGATCAGAATCCAGATTCAACTACGCCCACCCACCCAAACTTAAGCCGTCTCTCCCATATCAGTAAAGAGCCACAAGAGATAGTGCATCGCTACTGGGCCAGATTCCTCCTTCTGATAAAAAAGGTCAAGGACTGTCGTGAGGAGGATGCAATCTCACTTTTTTGCAAAAATTGCATGAGCAAAGGGATCGTTAATGCTATAAGTCACCGTGACATAGTACACTTCACCGACTTAGCAGCCATAGTACAGAAGTACTGTGCAATGGGAAGTACCTGGAAAACCCAAACAAACTTTTGGGATAATCTGGCTCTCACTAAACCTTCCCTCCGAGCTAAAAGGGCAAACTCTCCTAAGTTACCCGATCCAATTCCCAAAAAGTCAAAGCCCACTCCAGGACGTGGAACAGTATTGGAAGAATGGCTCAATGGGCCATGCAAAATTCATAGCACGTCGGATACTCAGCCAACGCACAGCCTTAGAGCATGTTGGATACTCCGACAGGTAGCAAAAAGTGGCGAGGATCTTCTTGTAAATATAGCAGAGCAACATCCCACCGAAGACAACAATGCGGTATTGACATTCTTCGAGACTTTCGCCTCAAATAAAAGGCGCAAGTGAGCTCATCGAAATCTCGCTAAAATTTGCCACGTGGCAAAAATAAATCCGTGGAACGACACTGCTATAACTTTCAGTGCCAGTGGCGAACCCCAATTCTAGACAGTCCAGGCACCTGCCGCTTTGGTCCTTAGCCCAATCGTGGATGGTTTTCGGCTCACTAAAGTACTCATGGATGGCGGAAGTGGACTAAACTTGATCTATGAAGAAACACTCAGCAAGATGGAAATTGATAAAAGTCACATTGAGCAGAGTGGCACAACCTTCAGGGGAATCATCCCAAGTTGGGAGGCACGCTTTGCGGGAAAAATCACACTCGATGTGGTATTTGGCACATCGGAGAATTACAGGTCCGAAGAGATCACATTCCAAGTGACTCCTTTCAGCAGCGGATACCATGCCCTTTTAGGGCGGGATCCATTCACAAGCTTTCAAGCTATACCCCATTACAGGTACATGAAGCTTAAAATGCCCGGACCCAATGGAATCATCACTCTAGCCAGTGATCTGGACGTCGCACTCCGCGCCGAAAATAAAACTGCAGCACTAGCCCTGGAAGCATTATCCAAAGCCCTAGCGGCCGATGAACTGACAACGCTGCACGCCACAGTGGACAGGAACAACGAGATACTTGACAAACGACCCAAGTCCACATCATTTAAACCTGCAGACGAGATAGTCAAATTCCAGGTCCATCCAACGGACCCCACGAAGATAGCTTCCATCGGGACACAGCTGAGCCCCACAATGGACGCCGCACTACGAGAATTCCTACGCGAGAATTGGGACATCTTCGCCTGGCATCCTTCAGACATGCCGGGCATCCCATGCAGGCTGACCGAACACAGCCTCAACATACTAAAAGGATACAAGCCAGTCAAACAGACTCTTAGGCACTTCTCAGAGCCTAAACGGCAAGCCATGGGAGAAGAGCTAGCCAAGCTACTTGAGGCCGGATTCATCGGAGATATAAAGCATCCGGATTGGCTGGTAAACCTAGTAATGGTACCAAAGAAGGACAAATCCTGGCGCCTATGCGTGGATTTCAAAGACCTCAACAAGGCTTGCCCCAAGGATCCCTTCCCCCTCCCTTGCATCGACCAAATCATCGACGCCACCGCAGGACACGATTCACTATGTTTCCTCGACGCATACTCCGGATACCATCAAATAAAGATGGCAGAGTCCGACCAAGCCGCAACGGCCTTCATAACGCCATATGGCCCTTTCTGCTTCAACACTATGCCTTTCGGGCTTAAAAATGCCGGCGCAACCTATCAACGCATGATTCAAACATGCCTGGAGAAGCAAATTGGCAAAATAGTGGAGGCATATGTGGATGACCTGGTCATAAAAACAAGACACATCGAAACCCTAATAGATGACTTGAGGCTTACGTTCGATAACCTCCGAACATACGACATCAAGCTAAACCCGGAAAAATGTGTTTTCGGCGTACCCTCTGGGAAGTTGCTCGGCTTCATTGTTTCCAATAGAGGAATTGAAGCAAATCCAGCAAAAATTCGAGCTCTATCGCAGTTGGCTATCCCAACAGACCTCAAGCATATCCAGAAACTAGCTGGATGCGTGGCTGCCTTAAGTCGCTTTATCTCCCCATTAGGAGAAAAGGCACTACCCCTTTACCGCCTTCTTCGATGCACCGAACACTTCATGTGGACGGATGCAGCCGCGGCCGGACTAGAAGAAATAAAGACCTTATTGGCCAGTAATCCAGTCCTGACAGCGCCAAATATCGGCGAACCTATGTTACTATACATAGCTGCGACACATCAGGTTGTTAGTGCAGTGCTCGTCATCGAACGAGAAGCAGACAGATACAAGTTCCCGCTCCAAAAGCCGGTATATTATGTGTCCACTGTCCTCACTCCATGCAAATCCCGATATCCCATTGCAAAAAAATATACTTCCGTGAGGATACGTGTTTGTTACAATAGGTCGCGTTTTTTGTCATGCATGTACATCCATGACGATTTTATGACAGAATCAAGATAGTCATACCTGTGCTGTCGTAGAAGGGTTCCATGACATTACCAAAATTATCATCACGGAAGTGTCCACTTCCATGACGATAAATCGCGCGTCACAGAAGTGCTTTCGTCAAGGGTGACCGACACGTGGCATCCACCGTAATGGAACGCCGTTAAGCTATCGGGTCAGGTTTTGGATCCAATAACCCGTTAACAGCCCCGACCAATGGGGATTTTCCACGTGTAAAATCATCATTGGCTGGAGGAAACACGTGTCGGCTCATCGTTGGGACAGATGTCATCCACTCATTGGATGGAAGGCGCCTATGATACGTCGACACGTGGCACAGCCCAACAGAGGCCCATTCCTGTGAAAAAGGCCGGCCCGTTTGACTTGGTCAAAAGGTGGCAGGCCGGCCCATGGAAAGCCTCTTAATGGCCTGTTCACATATAGCCCATTTACAGCCCGCTAACCCAATGCCCGTTACGCACTATCCAAATTAGGCCCAGTAGCGTCATCTGGGCCATCCAATATGATTCTAGCCCGTTTTCACTTCTGGTGCATGTATGGCCCATGACGTCTTTCGGCCCATATGAGGCCCTATGTAACTCTTGGCCTATTAATGGCCCATGGTGAAACTGGCCCATAATGAACAGTGTATGACTTTGCACCCATTAACGGCCCGTGGTGAAACTGGCCCATAATGAACAGTGTATCACTTTATACCCATTAACGGCCTGTTATTCCGTTGGGCCGTTTCCAGCCCATGTTATCTTTCGGCCTTCTCAGAGCCCATTTATTCTTGGGCTCATTTCCAGCAGTCGGTTACTTACGGTCCGTTACTGTCATTTTCTGCTTGTGGGCCAAATTCAGCCCGTGGTTACAGTCGGCCCGTTTGTGGTCCGTTAATACGTTGGGCCGTTTTCACAGCGTCATCAAATATGGCCTATTAACGATGGCCCATTATGGTCGGCCCATGAGCGGACGATTCCAACTCTAGCCCGTTTACGACCATAATACGATCTGTTTGGCCCATGTTTGGCCAATCGATCATACGACCCGTATAAGGCCCATTGATGATACGGCCCGCAGAAGGCCCATTGTTTCTACGGCCTGTAGGAGGCCCATTGTTTCTACGGCCCATAGAAGGCCCACTATTTCTACGACCAGTAGGAGGCCTAGTGTCACTACAGTAAATATTAGCCCATGTTTATTGTGGCCTAGTTTAAAAATAGGTTATTGCAGCCACTAGCAAACCGTGGAAAAAGAACTGCAATGACTACAAACAAAGAAATAAACAAGACAACAAGGAAATAAATAAGCAAGCAACTAATGCTAGGCTATCACGGCTGTTACACACAGTACATCCACTGGGCATCAAAGTTCGCCACCAGTGCAAATATAGGGAACAAAGCAGCATATCATATACACTGGTTGTCAAAGTTGGCGACCAGCACAAATAAACGCCACAGCAAAACAAATCCAGAACTGAAACCACTTCAGAAGATATCAAGAAACAATATCCTGAGTACCCATAATGATGGCAAGATGCTTAGCAAGATTATTAACTTTCTCTTGTTTGGCGCTTGAATCCTCCAGCGCTTGCTGTTGCACCAGAAAATATGCATCTGAATTCTGTAGGGACTTCCTCAGTCCTTCAGCTTCCTATCGCAGCACATCTGATCGATGTCTTTCAACTTGAAGTTGAGACTCAAGAAGACGAACTGATTCAGGCAGCGAGTTCGAAGAGCTTGTGCCAGCAGTAGTGGCCAGTAACTCGAACACTACATCAAGACAGGACTTTTGGGTTCCCTCACTGTCGTCAAGATAGTTTTTATCAGCTTTCTTGGAGACCAACAGGGATGTCTCACTATCTTGAACCTTATCTGCATTACTTCCTTTACCATTGGATAACGCGGTACTGTTCTCCAATATTTTGTCCGCATTCTAAAAGAGAAACAAGCAGACACATCACATGTTTACCATGTTGTATATGAAACTCATTTTGGTAAATGAGTTCAGTAGTAAAGTGGACAGGATAACAACATGAAACAAACATATATCTATGTACCATGGTCACTTTATGGTCTATATCATTCTAGTCTTTGTTGCCAAATCAAGATAGAGACACAGTTCAAATAATATTTGTTCAAGACAAAGCCGAATAGACAAAATATAAGTGTGGGTAACTATAGGGCAATAACAACACTTGTAATGTGCATGACATGAGAACATAACCGTTTATTCAATTGAAACTAAAATCAACATAGGGCAGGTTACAACAGCAAACCAGTTAAAGAAACAGGTTTAAAACATACCTGTTGCGCCATTGGAGTTTCAATTCCATCCTTCAAATTTGAAAATAGTTGGTATGAGTAAATACAGTAATGCAAGAGCAAAGGAGTATGAACCATAGCTACAGAACCTGACCTGAGAACAAATGTTCTTCTCCTTTAAGCGTTGAGTTGGGATTCGGAGTGGTGGTTCTCATGCTTTGGGCACTGCAGTTCCCTTACTAACTGCTCGTGTTTGGGTGCTCTGTGGTGGAGACGGTGCTGTGTCAACTGGAACTGGGTTACTATCTGGAACCAGTTAAGGGGTGTAGCTGGTTCTCTGTCCAACTAGGTAGGGGTACAATCTGTGAGAGTCTGGGTTATGTGTGGTGGATCTGGTCCTTGGGCAAGTACAACCGTGGTTCTATCTGCATCAACTGGTTGCACTATATTTTCTAAAGACCGTGTTGTTACTCCCTTAGATACTGCCATCACACTCTCCAATTCAAATGGCTGATAAACAAGCAAAGTAATTGAAAGTATAGACATTGTATGATAGACAGGTGCAATGGATAGTGGGGAATAAAAGAGGGCATGAAATAATTCATATTTATGTTGTCTAACCAAACAGGATAGCATGACACAATTTCACATATATGATGGCTAACTAAACAGGATAGCATGACACAATTTCACATTATGATGGCTAACTAAAAAAGATGGAAAGACATAGTTCAAAATATGAGACTATGTAAACAGGATGACATGACATAACTATATAATGTGTTTATTAAATAGGTTGGCATGCCATAATTCACATACATTCACGGATAGAATGCCTAATTCAAAATATGATGACTGTAAACACTAAACATGATGAGATGATATAACTATATGATGTCTTTATTAAATGGGTTGCCATGCCATAATTCAGATAGATGATGTGTATGTACTATGTAAACATGATGGCATGATATAATTCAAATATATGATTTATATAGTAAGCAATTAAGTAGATGGCAATCCATATATGATGTAAAAACTAAGCAATGCAAGACAACATGCATGACATGGGTAATAGAACCCTGCCAAGTTTGAGCATAGACCTCAGGGGGGAAATAGGACTGGTCATCAATCTCTGAATCCTCCTCTAAGGAGCTCTCTGTAACCAGCAAGATGTCTGCTTCAGCAGGTAGCATTGTCTGCTCTGAATACCTTGTTTTCACTCCAGATACTTTCATCACCGCTTCAAATGGCTGATGCATAGGAAGAGTAGTTGAATATACAAACGTTGTCGACAAATGGAACACGTAATACAAAAAAATGATAGCATGATATAATTCACATGCATGATGATTGGCTAAACAGCATGGCATTGCATAATTCACATATATAATGCCTTTACAACAAGATAGCATTGTATAATTTACATATATAATGTCTTGCAACAAGATGGCAATGCATAATTCACATATATGGTAATTAGACACTGAACAGGTGGCATTCACACAAAGCATGTCTAAACTAATCAAATGACATAGCAATGCGAGACACCATACACACGATATGAGCAACATAACCCTGGCAAGTTAGAGCATACACCTCGGGGGGGGGGGATAGGACTGGTCATCTGTCTATGAATCCTCCTCTGAGGAGCTATCCGTAACCAGCGAGATATGCGCTTCGTCAGATAGCATAGTCTGCTCTGAAGACCTTGTTTTCACTCCAGAATTTGCCATCACCATGTCAAATGGCTGATGCACACGAAGAGCAGTTGAATGCACTAACATTGTTGACAAATGTAATATGTAATGAAAAAAGGATGGCCTAATATAATTTACATATAAGATGACTGGCTAAGCAGGATGGCATTGCAAAATTCACATATATGATGCCTGGCTAAACAAGATGGCATTGCATAATTCACACAAACGATGAATATACTAAACAGATGGCATTCGCATAAAGGATGTCTAAACTAAGCAGATGACATATATGATGTATAAAGTAAGCCATGCAAGATACCATATGCATGATATAACCAACATCACCATGCCAAGTTAGAGCGAAGACCTCAGGGGGTAAATATGAGTTGTCTTCTCCTTTTGAATCCCCCTCAGAACATATATCTTCCTCTCGATTACAATCCGAAATGCATGGAGGGGGGGCTGCCTTTGCGCCTACCATGGAGCAACGTCTGCATGAAATTTTATTGCCACGCAAGGCTCGTCTCTTTTGCTCTACATGTTCAGTTCCATTGTTTACAATAACTGTCATGCATTGGAATAAAACATAGTGAGATTATGTACGGAGTGCATGCAGAAATCCAGAGTGATGGTAGCAACCTGTGGATAGACCCAAAACCAATAATAGTTGGCAGATAATGGCTTCAGTTAAAAAACACAGATAATGTCTTCTTTACTGTTTGTTTCCCATCCAACATGAAACTCATAGTAGACACCGGAGATTGACCAGATAGTAGATAGATACTATTGATAGCGGCCCCGATATGTACCCCACAACCATTTAAAACTCAAGTTTGACCATTAGTTTGGAGCTGACTTAGAGTCTAATCGGTGAATAGGACGATAAAGTAGCATGTAATATTAAGCGATGCATAACGTAAGCAGACACGAAAGAGTGCGACCTATCTTGCGGACCCGTGTAGTCCTCGAGGTCATCTACTCGGTTGATGATGGTAATGCAGTTTTCATGGCTGCCAGCGGCGGGGAAGAAGATCTGAGGCGGCGAAAGACAGTCTGGAGGCCAGATCCCTGCTGTGCTGGACCCTTCTATCGTTGGAGCAGCTGAGCTAGGGTGGACAACGGCGCAGCAGGAGCGGGACAAACCACACAAGGTTTTCTTTGACAACTATCTATAAGAGAAGTAATTCTGTAAGGGCTCGTTTGAATTGGAGGATTCCAACAATGCAGGGATAGGAAATAGACAGGAATAGGATAGGAATGCACGTGCAAAACAGAGAATTTAAAAACATAGGATTTCTGCCAATCTGGGTGTTTGATTCACAACAATTGGAAGATCACAGGGTGCAAAGAAGCATGGTGTGATTAAGTCAAACCATAAGAAAATGTACGGTTATAATGCTATTATGCTACTATCTCTTAGTCTTGTGCTTCATGAATAGGAATTTGAAAAGGAGGACAAGTGAAAATAAAAATTCCTATGTTTTTTCTTTCAAGGAGACACTAAAGGAACAAATCCGTGTGCTCAGTGGACAATATATATAACATGTAGAGTAAAAAAGAGATGCAACAAGTGTACAACCTCTTTGGCGAAGCCATGTCGATCTCAGCGTGATTGGGTTCGCCGGTGAGGATGCTCCGGCTCACTTTGCTGTCGGAGGAGGGGAAGAAGATCTTAGGCGTCTGGAGATGGAGCCCGAGGTACTGCTCCGCTGTGATGGAGGGTTTCGTCATTGGAGCAGCTCCGGTGAGTTGTACGACGCCGAGGCTGAAGCAGGACAAGAGAGACAATGAACAACGTTAACCTGAGTGGAATTCTAATAGCATCTCCAATACATGACGTAAAATACATAACCACAAAGTGCTAGATGTAAAATACATCAGCCGCTCATCTCTGAACTTAACTGTTGAAACTGAACTTAACTGTCGAAACTGAATTTTGCTGTTGAAACTGAATTTTGCTGTCAAAACTGAATGCACTAGCAAGGTAAGGCTACACATCGGTCGACTTACTTTTTCATCTCTGGTCAGTCAATTTTGCAGCCGTTGGATACAAAATCAAGGGCCTGCTGTTCATCTTCAACCTCCACCCCCCTGAGCCGCCAGCCACCATCGGCCAAACAGCAGCCCCCCGCCACCCACGGTCGGCGGTGCGCCGCCCTGCCCGCCCCGAAAACACCCCCCACCGCTGATCCGCCACCGCCCCGGCCATCCCTCTAGCCCCCC
>NC_041391.1:530413362-530501172 GCF_002162155.2 Triticum dicoccoides | reverse complement strand
CCCCACGCCACCGCCCTGCCAACGCCCCGCCACCGTCGGCGACTACCTCCCCCATCCTGAACCCTAAGATAGATAGTGGGGTACCTCTCCGACGAGCCCCCCTCCCTGTTGCGGCTAGTTCTTCCTTCACCCCGGCGAGCCCACCCCTTGAAAATCTACTGACCCAAAAGTCAATTTAGTTGACTAAAGTGTAGCAAAATCGGAGCAGCATCGCAAGCAAGAGCAAGAGCGAGAGCAGCAGCGCGAGCAAGAGCAATAGCAAGAGCAGACCAGGCAAGGGACCGAGAGCAAGAGCAGAGCAGAAGCGCAAGCGAGTGCTAAAGCAGCAGCAGCTCCTACTGATGTGGACGTCGCTGCCGAGGGAGTGATGCCGTGGAGGAAGTGGCCGGCGACGCCGCCGTGGATGGAGCCGCGCCGTGTCGGCTCGGGACCGAGCGCCGGCAGCACCGTGAGATCGAATTAAGAAGAAAATGCAGCGATTAGTGTACAACCTCTTTGGTTGCGCTGATTAGGCCACAACTTCATCCGAGGAAACGGTGCTGATGATGCTCTTCCGGTGGTGCGGGTGAAGACGGCGGTGTGGGAATGGAGGTGGCAAAAAGATGAGGGGAATGTCAGGGCAGCTCCTTGGAGGTGGAGGACGGGGTGGCTGAACCGGCGGGACGATGAGATCCACGACGGATCCTCATCCGGTAAGGTGGATGAGGGACGTCGAGGTGTTGCTGTGGACGACGTCATCGGGGAAGAGGCTCCGGCTGGGTGGCGGACGGAGCAGGGTGTGGGGTTTCATCGCGGGTTTTCGCGACCTCGGTGTACGAATGGGTGGGCGCATGGGATGGCAGTGGGGAACCATGGCTTAGAGACGCGCTTGTCCGAAATGTGGGGTAAGTTACAAAAGTACCCCCCACCGATTTGAGGCGGTTCTTTCGGTTCAGGGGTACCACGGGCATTTCGTGTGTCGGGATTTCACAGGAGGTGGGAGTTTTCGCGCGCGTTGTAATTTCGGAATAGCAAGGTGCGGGTTGAGATGGAGGGAGTTGTCGGAGCACAACGAGACAAAGATATATCTTAAATATTTTGGGCTAACAAGGCACCGGTTGAAATTTTTGGACAAGCCTAACGTTTACTGTACCAAATCAATGCGCACTACAAATGTCATTCAAAACTTTGAATTCATGTTATGTTCAATTAAAATATTTCACTATGTGCATAATGCATGCAACCTACTACTCAAATGAACGTTTTAGTGCATTCCAAACGTATATACTACCGCTTCAATATGAACTAAATTTGAATAAGATCTAGAGTAATGATTGTTGTGAAGTCAAAGCATTTGAATTCGTTTCTCTGTTTTAATAAGATCTACAATCATCATTATTGTCAAGTTAAACCATCGTTTGTGTATTATCTTCACAGCACACCACATGATTAGTCTCGAGTTACATATGAACTATGTGTACTATATGAACTCGAACTAGATTTTTTGAATCCACTTTATTTTGATTTCATATCACATTACATTTATAGCTCTAGCTAGATCTTCATAATCTAAACCATGTCTCATATGTATAATGTGTTTATCACTTTATGTATGGTGCCCCTCCCCCTACGCCTACAAGTATTTAGATGTGAGTTGCAAACACCACATATTACCACAAATTCAAATAAAATGTGAGAATGTTCGATATATAGTATTGTTTAGATTGCTCGATATTTAGTTGTAAGCTGCAAACGCCACACATTATCACAAATTCAAATAAAATGTGAGATTGTTTGATGTATAGTATGGTTTATATTGTTCGACATTTAGCTGTGAGTTGCAAACGCCATGCATTATCACATTATGGTATAACATGTGCACAACACGTGTATCACCGCTATATTCATGCATGCAATGTTTAAAACACTATGATCTCCTATTCAAATATATGAATCCGCTTTCATATCAAATTATGATCTTTGTTAGTCTCTTACACACACAATCCTCTAACCTTTGTATCTACCACTAACTTTCTCTCGTGCGTGCACACACCCTCTTCGCCCTCCCCCTCCCTCGGCATTCTATCCACCGGGCACATTCATTTTTTTCTTTAGGTCGTTCTCCCAGAGTCTCCACAACTCCTTTCCGACACACACCGATCGATAAACCTCTCCAGCGATGCCTGCCTACAACATACACACACACCTTCAATCTCCTCCTTTATGTGTCCTTGCCTCGTGTCTCTCATACGGTCAGACACACGTGTAAACTCTCGCCCCTCTTTTCATCGATCTCACAACCGTACACTCCTCCCCCTATCTAGCTAGTAGTTGGGTCTCTCGCACCACCTCGTAGCTCCATTCTCTCTGTCTATCCGTCTTGCTGGGCCTTATTTGCCTGTAACAAATGGACATACACCGACCGATCTCTCACTATACATATAGCTAGCTAGGTCCTTATAACTCATTTTTACCCACACGTCGATCCATCTACCTCATTAGTTGTGTCTCTCCCTTCCTCCGACAAACAACAATTGATCTACCGATCTAGTTAGGTTTGCTTACCAAACACATGGTTCCCCTTCATCATCCATGGATGCGTCCCGACAGATCTATCCCGCACAGGCACACACATAAACACATCCCCACTCTTATTGATAACATTGTAGTTCCACCCTCAGTTTGTCTAGTAGGCCTCGCCCAACATCTCCAAGAAGCAACTCCATCACCCATCCAGCACTCTACCCCTCTCCCTCCCTCTCCCTCCCTCTCTCTCTCCTCTCTCTCTCTCTCTGTCCCATCATATTTCCCGTCCTTCAGTTATGTATGGATGTCGACCGATCTCCCTCAAGACATAGCTGGGTCTCTCCTTCTCAACACATATACGAGTCGTTCTACCTCTATAGTTAGGCCTGTGCCTACCCCTCCCCCCACCCCCTCCCCCACACACACCGATACATCGAGCGCTCTAGTCATGTCTCCCTGCCACACACAAACTTGACATGTGCCCTCTAACGTTCCGGTAGGCCTGTCGCACTATATCTTTGACTTGCACACACACACACACAATTTCGATGGCTCTCTTCATCGATCTCGCACCCACCCACTTGATCCTCTCTTCGACTCTATCGATAGCTGTGACCCCTCCCTCTCTTCTCGTGGATTGCCTGACCCTCTATGTATGATATGGATAGGCCTCCATTTCACACACATTGCATGCAAAAATTTGTTTGAGATGTCATCGACACATATTCCCACAAATAATTCATGAAATCAACCCCCACCCCCACCCCAAAACAAAAAACACTCACAAACATGGTTGGTATCTCTCACACACACCCACGTAGGTGGGGGACGTGCACGAAGAGAAGAGGTGCATGCACGGTGCACGTACTCCCGTCTCTTTCCCAACCACACCCGTGCGGGTACACGGTGGAGCTCATTTCTGTACAAAAAAGGCAGCCACGTGGTAATTTGGCACATGTACTGGTTGTCCACTTGGTGGAGGGAGGATCGTCTACCATAGGTGAACAAACAAATTGCGACTTGACGCGTTATGTTAAATTAAAAAAAGAGGCAAACCATGTGGGGCCCACCTTAGAGGCAAGACTCTATACACTGGAGTACTTTTGATGTGTCCCGTCAACTTGCAGAACGAGGAGAAGCTTGCTTAGTATGCCGTCTCCCCCGCCCACGGGCGCGGTGGGTCGCAGGATGAGGTGAAGCTTGCTTCGCCTTGCGCCCGCTCCCTCGCCCATGCGCGCGGTGGCTTGCAAGACAAGGAGAAAAATTTACTACTCCTTCCATTTACTCCTCGTGCCTACTACCTTGGTTATAGAGATTATATCATATTGTTTGTAATATATATGTCCTTTAGTAGATTTCAATATGAACTACTAGTACATACTCCAAACACTAATGTATACAGACATATTTTAGAGTGTATATTCACTCATTTTGCTCCGTATGTACTACCTCTGTCCGGGTTTATTGGTCCCCATTGTATTTGGTGCCAAACTTTGACCATAGATTAAACTAAGAAAATGTTCACGCATGTCACCAAACATTATATTTTTGAAAACTATGTTCAAATACGAATCCAATGAGATATTTTTTCTTGACATGCATTAACATTTTGTTAGTTAAATCTTTAGTCAAAATTTGGCACAAACTATAAAAGGGACCTATAAACCAGGACGGAGGTAGTAGCACTCTCCCTCGCCCCTCGACCCTTGCCCACGTGGTGGACGTGCAACAATTCATTCGGTCTCATATAGCCAGAACAATATATACTGCACTACCATTATCGCTCGACTTCCCGAAGAGGCGAAGAGCCAATCGCATGGTTAATATTTTGGAGATGCCAAGGGCAAGGTTATAGGAGAACGAGTAGTAGGTGCCGCGTCATTTATAAATAAAGTTCTTTTTTCTTCAGTGACATGTACGCAATATGAAAGGTTCATATGGAGAGAAAAGGAAACCGCTCCACTATATACATAGTCAGGACGGGCTAGCCTACACGGTTGCTTGCTGGGGTTGCTCTCTTCACACTCTCTCGCACAAAACAACTGTGGCCACATCTCTAACATCCCGGCGGATCATGTTCGGTTGGGGAAGGGGTGGATGCTTAGTGTAGATGCGGTGGCCGTCACCGACGGTGAAAACCCACTGTCGGCACGTCCCGACCAGGGGTCCCCGCCGTTCTCTCTCACAAAGCCGGTGAGGTTGCCTTCGTCCCTTGCTCACTGCCATGACGTGGCCAGTTGCCGCCTCCCGCCGCCCTCCTCAAGGTTGAGCTACGTTCCTCAGGTACAACTCCCTTTACAGCCGGCTTGCACCACTGCTCCAGCTGCCCACATCACTCCCTGTGGATATTTCTCTACTTCTTTGCCCCGCACATACTTGATACCTCGACTGGCTTCTACGTACTATATTTGTAATGAGTTTATGTCTCATCAACTAGTCCCAGTAATCTTATTCTAATCACGCTTCTTCAATTTCTTTGCCATGGGGATGCTCATCTCGATTTTTATGAAACTGCACAAAATGGTCCGATGGTCAAAAGGTTGCAAACTTCATTTATTAGGAAGCTCGAACGTTGCCAGCAAATTGAAGCCTGGTGAGGGTTCACTATTCAAGGGCTAGGGACTGCATGGATCGTTTCTTTCTTTAGATGCCTCTGTTCCAAAATAAGTGTCAACTTTAGTAGTAGTACAACTTTGTACTAAAGTTTGCACAAAGTTGAGACACTTATTTTGGAACGGAGGGAGTACATATTTGCTATGATCTGTCAATCATTGAGATGCAATAGCATGCATGTTAGTCTCCTTTGTATTTGATGAAATGTTGTAACGGGCAACCTTGGACACAAGATACATGTAACAGGAGCTGGAAGCTTCATAGCATTGTACAATTTATCTCGCTGATAAATTACAGTACGTAGTACTATACTAGTACTTCATCCATTCCTAAATATAAGTCTTTGTAGAGATTTCACCATGAACCACATGCGGATGTATATAGATGCATTTTAAGTGTAGATTCATTCATTTTGTTCCATATGTAGTTCACCTAGTGGAATCTCTACAAAGACTTATCTACTAGTAATCGCTATCCCCCACTACTAGGAATTCTCTATCCTCTCCTTGAGCCACATCATCAAAATTGATGTAGCTTTTAGATGAAGTAAATCAGTCCATAATAGCCATCTGATCTAGAGGTTTAGAGGCTCCGCACTAAGCCACATGCAAGCATGCAGAAATACCGTGGCACATGCATGTGAGTGGGTTTTAAATCACATCAACATGTCTGCATGCAAGCATGCACCGGTAGCGTGCATGTAAGTGAGCTTTTAAGTCCCATTAACATGTCAAAAAGAAAAATATAATCCCATTATGCAGTAGGAGTTGGCTGATCTTTTTTCCTTACGTGGGATGATCTAAATGATGATGGGAGTTTATTTAGTTTGGCTACCACATTTGTCATGCGGTTATAGAGTTTTTTTAGTTCTATGAAATCTATAATTTTGCGCAGAGAGATATACCGCTGTTCCGCGGCAACGCGCGGGGACTCATCTAGTAATATTTAGGAACGGAGGGAGTACTATGTAAAGAGTTAGGTGTCGCACGGTGATAGTGTGAGGTGGGCCATGTAATCACTGAGCCTGCATGTTTTCACTGCTCTTGCACTCCTCCGCTGTAAGAATGGAGAAAATTGTAATCTAGTAGTAGTAGTACCTCCTTCCGCCGAAAGCGTGGGACATCCAGTAGTCCTACCACCTCAGTAATAAAGACCAATGAGCCGTCAAATCACATAGACCCAGCAGTAAGTTGGACGAATGAAGCAACCATCACTCTTGCGCCAGTGAGAGGTCACGTCCGCTCTGCCCGGGCATGAATGCGGCACCGATTCTTTGGAGCGGCACTGACCGTTTCGGGCGGGAAGCACGCGCGGGCGATGGAGGGGCTTTGGGTGGGCCAGGCTGGTCAGGAGCGGGCGTGGCAGCTGTCCGCATGTCCCTATCGGACACGCCCGGAAATGAGAGGATGCACCAACTCTCGCGGCTAAAATCATACACTACACACCATCTCTCTGTAGGAGTAGGTCGATCTGTCGCACTCTCTAACACACACATGCTGTTAAACACACACACGCACACGCACGCACCTCGATCCCATTGCACCTTCTAACGTGACTTATTACACCTAGACGGAGGGAGTAGTAAGTATACGAGATATGGTGGCACACTGACTTAAGTCGAATACAAGTGCCCAAAATTTGTGTGCATGTTATAATAAGGATTCACTTAAAATAGTACGCGAGCGAACAGAGGGATCAATTGGACAGTGTTCCCGAGCAGTAGCGAGATGTGTGAGGTAAGATACACTACTGGCGCTTTTAATTTTTCTTATTAATTTGTTTGTTTCACCCTCTGACTGGTGGGACCCAACGTACTACATGGAGAGAGGTAAGGTGACTAAGGCTGCATTATTTCTGCACCACTGTGGATAGTCTTACCACCAAAGCCACATGACACAATTATGATTGAAATCCCAATGACTCCCACACAAAAAAAAACATGGCATGCTTGTCACATGAATGCAGGAATGTATAAAAGGTTATTTTCCTCTCGTTGAACATAACGGGCTCGTTGAACATAACGGGAGGGTTGTGTAGCTGGTTAGCCTGTTCGCTCATCAAACTTGAGGTCTCGGGTTCGATAACTACACTTGAGCATAATTTTTGCCAGGAGGATTCTTTGACTGGTCAAAATGTTTTCTAGGGTTTGCACGCTTCACACTCTCTCTCTAGTATATATATACACGCTGGAGCCTCAGCGCTTGTAGTTGCTCTCTTCACACTCTCTCGCCCTCTCCAGATATAAACAAGACTTCATTGGCCTCTCTCTCCCCTCACTGTTGCTCAAAGAGCTGGCGGGATCCGTCTGCCGGGAAGGGAAGGAGGCTTAACGCTGTCGCCGTCGGCGAGGGAGGGAATCCACTACCGGCGCAACTGTTCACTTTCCACCCAGCGGCGGCGCGGGAGGGCCTCCGACCCCTTCTTCTTCGCCGCCGTCCCGTCACCCACCGAACCACGCCCCAAGAACCTTAAGGTATATTTTACTTACTCCACATGCATTGCTCTAGATGCATGTATACCATGAATCTAGGACGTGGTTCAAAGAGGAAAGGAGTGGGGGAAAGTAGTGGGAAAAGTTGTATATAGCATGAATCTAGGACGTGGTTCAAAGAGGAAATGAAGGGGGAAAGTTGTATAGCATGAATCTAGGACGTGGTTCAAAGAGGAAATGAATGGGGGAAAGTAGTGGGGAAATTTGTATCGCATAAATCTAGGACGTGGTTCAAAGAGGAAAGGAAGGGGCGAAAGTACTAGTTCAAAAAGGAAAGGAAGGGACAAGGCTATAGAGTTTGAGCAGGACTAGATTTGCTGCGGTCACATACCGAAAGGTGTCTAAAGATAAAAAAATTTGGACCAACACAAATAAGCTCCTTGGTTGTTTGTTCTTTGTTGCAACAGACTGTGCATGACCACAGTACATCGGTAGATGCACATGATGCTGGTGCATCCACTGTCCCGTGCAACTCATTAGCTGTTGTTAATCTAAGGCCCTGTTTGGTTAAAAACTCCCTAGTCCCTACCTGCTTGGTTCCAGGGACTAAACATGGACTGGAGGTTATTAAATGACATGCTAAAATACCATGTTACCCCTAGTAATGAACTAATAGAAACAAGGTGCGATGCGTGGCAGGGGCAACTGTTGGAAAAAGTCCCAGAAAGACTTCCTCGGGGTCTTCTTTCTTTAGTCCCAAATGCCGACTTTTAGTCCCTAAAAGTCCCTCCTATTTGGTTTAGATGGGACTGACACAGAGTTTCTTTAGTCCCTACACCAAAATGTCCTTGTAAACAAACACCCTGTAATAATGCCGCTGGAAAATTGATGCAATGCCACAGTTAGAAGCAAATTACATGTTTAACAAATTTTATTGTCAATATAATCTCTATGTTAATATTAATCAATGCCACCGTTTGAGAAATGCCACTGTCTTGCTTTCTTTCCCATTTAGATAAGGTAGATGCTTCTTTTTGTTGGCTTCTGTGTCATCCACCGTTATTGACCACTAATTGTTTCCTTTGCACCTCTGTGTAAATAGGGTTATCTACTTCACCTTGTTGCCATTGTGACCTTTTATTGCACTGCACAAAACACTTTTGTTTTAAGAGTGTTTTGTGTGCAGTTCAACCAAAATGTCACACCGACAATGTTGCTTGATCGCTTGATCTTAGTGGAACTGCACAAGAGGAGATCTTACTTCCTATCCGTTAAGGTGAATTTGGTTCAGATCTTCTTCTTGTGAGTTGTTTGAATTCCGCATCATGAGAGGTCAGTACTAGCCTTCTTTCACATGATTCTGCAGTGTGCTTTCATATGTTGTGTTACTTGTACGATAATGTTGCTTGATTTTAGTGAACTGCACAAATGGAGACAAGACTTCCAATCTGTATGTGCACCGTAATATCCCAATGAGGTAAGATAAGGATATTTCACAACTGCTGGCCTGTATTTTGCCACTTTCATCAGAAAATTAAGTTTAGTACTATACTTGTGCTCCCTAATTGACATGCCAAATCTTATATTGAAGGTGAAGCTTGTCTGTTATTGAACCAAGTGATGAAGGGGAAGAACAAGCGGAAGAAAAACAAAAATCAACTCCCGGTGCTGTAATGAAGCACTGGAACTGTGATGACACAAGTAATGATATAGTTTTGCATCTTAATTTATTGCTATGGCTGGAACGAGCAATTGTTTTGCCACTAATTTGATGCCATACGTAATTATCTCTACCTATGCAAACAGGGATCTTCTTTGAAGATACCATATGTTTTAGTGGAACTGCACAAGAAGATGTTGGAAACATTAAACTAATAGAGGAGTATATAGTAAGCATGGCCATCCCCGTAGATAGCAAGAGATGGTTCCGGAGAAGTGCTTCATCTGTATGCTCTACACAATCAGCCTCCTGACAAAGGTTGGTACTCGCCCACTGATTTCATCCATATGATTGAGCTTTGTCATCTCTATTGTTGTTGTGCTACTATTTAGATACTGTCATGAAAAAGCGGTATTGTCCTTGAGAAGTGCTTCATCTGTGATGTTTTAAATATTTCCTTTCCTTTTTTTCGAGCAAACAGGGATGCTAGAATTTAGTAGTCCTCTTGTCTTTGCACAACAGGATCATCTTCCTCTGAAGAAGAATATGGAGTACGTGAAGTGACTAGTTCCGATTATGCCAGGATGAAGAAGCCCTATCTATCTTCTCATCAGAAGGAGCAGTTGAAGGATGGTTACATTACTCCCCACAAGACCAAACTAACTTCAGCTCAGAAGGACTGACAAATCTCCATTTTTTTGCTATGATGCGCGAGTACAATGTTGTTCTAGGATTCTTTCTGGTGAGTTCCATTTTTCTAAAAGTGTGCTCTACATGGACCATGTATGTGCCTGTTGAAACTGTCAATTCATAGTACAGTTTGCTTTATACTAATCACTTTTTTGTATTTGTGCAAACAGGGGTGCTCAGCTTGATTTCAATGGGAACTGCACAAATTCATGAATACATCAAATCATTCATTTCCACCACAAGAAAGGAGGTGCCCATAAGTTCAAGGCGTTGCAATATATAAGGGCAAAATCATACAAACTACGCGCGAATTTGGTTGATTTTGGTGGAACTGCACAAAAAGAACAGCTGGTTTATTTAGCACGAGGTGCCATGTCAATGTCCGAACTGATGGCAAACCCTGCCCATTCCACAATCGTAGGCATTTGATATTTTGGAATGGGACAACTTTGTCAAATTTTGCTCATTGATTTTAGCAAGATATGCGTTTGATATTTTCGAATGGGACGCCCTTTGCTGTCAGCAGCGTCGATCAATTTTTTCTTTATTCTTTAGTTGTGAAGTAAATATTGCCTCTGACATGTGAGTCGCTGAGATGCATAATCACCGATTGTTTCGAATGTTCTCTATGAATTGCCACGCCTGTGTGTTTGATTGCAATGTACAGAAACGCTAAAAAGCTGCTCAAACTCTTTGTACTCCTTCTATTCCTTTTTACTTCGCACATTGTGAAAGTGCATACTTTTTTGTATAAGATTGGTCAAAGTAGAGATACTTTGACTGCACAAAAAACTTGTATGTAGACTAGAAAGGACCGGAGGGGGTACATGTGAAACTGCTGCAAACGAGGTGATCACCCTGGGAATAATGCTAGTACGTATTGTTTTGCATGTTCATCCAATGCCAGTGATACAGGAATTCGAACTAATCGAAATAAATTCATTCGTACATGGTCGGATTTCATATAAACATGTCGGATTTCATTACATTTCATACATTCTTCAACTAAAAAGGGGTGCGCTGGAGGTATAATGAATTAACCGAAGCTACCCACATGTGTCCCGCTGAGCCGAACGGAAGCTTCATTGACTTAACTGCAGGTGCAGTTGCATAACTGACATGTGGCCTGTTGGGCCCACATGTCAGTCATCCAACTGCACCAGTAGTTAAGTAGAAGCAGCGTTCTTCTCCAGCGCAGCTCTCCGACTCCAGGTCGCCGCCAAGAAGCTAATCGGCCATCAATGGTCAACCCGCCTAGCTTGGCTTCAACCAGAGGGCAGCAGTGGTGGCCTTACTTGGACCCGAGCGGTGGCGACCTACCGTGTTATACTCTTCCTCGTTTTCTGTGTGGCGTGGCCTCGGCGGAGCCGGCGATGTCCTTTGTCTCGTTGCTGGCGGGCGGCGCCTCAGCGAAGTGGTGGAAATCCTCCCCCATGTTGCCGGCAGGGTGGGGCCTCGGCTGAGCCGGCGATGTTCTCTGCCTCGTTGTTGGCGTGGCAGGGCCTCGGCAGAGCCGGCGGTGTCCTCTGCCTCGTTGTTGGCGCCGCGGGGCCTCGGTGGAGCCGGCGGTGTCCTCTGCCTCGTTGTTGGCGTCGCGGGGCGTCGACGGAGCAGGGCCTCGTCGACGCCAGTGGAGCGGGGACTCGTCGGAGCCGACATTGTCCTCTGCCTCCTCCTCGGTCTCACCAAACAGCGCCTCGCCCACTTCATCGCCCTTTTGCTAGACTTTTTTAGGCAGCCGCAGCCTCCGCCACCCGCATGCGGTACCGCCAGCGCTCGAGGCGGCCCTTGCGGGCAGAGCGGTACGAGTCGAGCAATGCATCCTGCTCCGCCCGCTCCACGGTGATCTGCTCCTTCGCCTGCAGGTGCTCCTGGAGGAGATGGTGGTTGTAGGCAGCGTCGGCCTGCGCCTCCCGGAACTGCTCCTCATGCATCTGTCTCACCCTGTCCATATATTGGGAACGGGCCTCGCCGATGGTCAGGGTGCAATGCACCGGCGAGGATGGCACGGAGGAGGGGGTTGGCGCCGGATCATCGACTAGCATGTTCTCCATTGGGACGTCGTCGTCCTCCGGCTGCCTGCCGGCCAGCCGGTCAGCAGCAATGGCTGCCATCTCCTTGTGGTCCGTCGTCCGCCTGTCCCGAAGAGCGCTGGAGCGCGAGGAAGCCATGGTGGGCAGTAGTGGTGTGGACAGGAGAAAGGGAACGGATGCGGATGACTGCGGCTATGGCTGGCGTAGCAGTTTATATAGCAATGGTGGGCGGGCGGAGGGACGGACGTGTGGCGCCGGAGTAGCCGCCTCGGCAACCGTGTATCATTAATGTGTGTGGCAGATGGACGGACGGATGGCACTTGTGTCGTTTGAAGGCGGAGCAATCGCCTGCACCGGGAAGCGTGGCGGCCGACGCTGACTGTTTCGGGCGGAAAGCGCGCGCGGGCGAGGAGATGACTTTACTTGGAGAGGATGACAATGGGGACCCACCAGGTCCATAGCCTCACGTACGCAAGTGCCTCCTTATTATATATATATATATATATATATATATATATATATATAACTATAATTCCTGGTTTCCTGACATCACGGTCCCACACCATTGTCAACCTATGTACTCCCTCCTTTCCGGTTTATAGGGCTTATCTCAAAATTTTAGGTTTTCCATTTTATAAGGCTCAATTTGGTTGTTTTCCATCACATGTTCAGATTCCAAGGTGCATTAAATCATTGCATGCAACTATTAAGAGAAAATTGACCAATGCATGTACTTTATGCATGCATGTATTGCAATTAATGCATTCATAAACATAATTTTTTGAGGATAACAAGAGCATTAATTAGGTGCTTTTGCAAAACTACAAAAAGTATTCCACCACTCGCCATCTACCTTGATTGGTGAGATTTTTGAATTGAGCATTATAAACCGGAAAGGAGGGAGTAGTCAATAAATGAGAGAATTGCACAAGAAGCGGTCGATAGCTGACCTAGCAGCTCGAGCAGTATTTGTGTTTTTGAGGTGCGAGCACTGCAGCGTTTTTTGATGTTTACCCCAGATATTAATTTTTCTCCTCTGAACAACAACGAAAACATCCCTGCAGGTATTAACTGGGTGGGCTGTGGCCCGTCTAGCCCAGGCCAGATATCCAGCCCAGATATTAATTTTTTTCAAGCTGAAAATGGCTAGCCCAGCTATACTTTTTTTTAGGAATACCCAGGCAAGGTCAAGTTGTTATTCTCCTCCCCGCTGGGCTGCAAATCTTTCCTAGGAGGGGTGCATTAGGCTTAATAAGAAAATGGGCTTTAAGAAATAATAAATGGGATGTAATTATAAAAACTGGGTAGTAACTATAAAAAAATGCACCAAACAGTGGTTACTTTATAAAATATTATTTTTGGATATTGAAAATTTTAATTTCATTTATTGTTGCGAGCGCAATGTTTTGTTGGATTTTTATGTAATGTAAATTTATATTGAAATTGTATTTAATCTGACTAGAAATTTCGGGATAAAAATATTCGGATCCCATCAAAATGTGGGAAATTTTATTGAATTCTGTTTTGAACGGTTGGTTGAAATGGGTTGTACTTTTAAAAAACTGTAAATGGGCTGTAGTAAATTCCATTAGAATTCAAGAATGGGCTACACATTCTTACAAATCTCAAATGGGCTATAAGTTCTCTGCCACACACTTCTGGCCTTACTAAGTTGACGCGTCCCCTAAAAAATAGAGTTGACGCGTATGCAAGGCTTTGTCAACTTATAGTCAACACACGGTTCTAGCAGCAGTGGCCGTTGGATGTCCATCCAATGGATGCCGTGCTTCTTCTTCAATCTCGGATATTCCAGCTTCACCCACCCAAAAAATGATTCCTCCCCTGACATCTAGGGTGCACCGTTTCGGAAGCTGACCTGTGGGCCTACTAAGTTGACGTACCAAGGGCTTTGTCAACTTAGTCAATATAAACGATTCTAGCTGCAGTGGCCGTACGATGTCCATCCAGCAGCCGTTGTGCTTCTTCAACCTCTGGTCTTCTTGCACCAGCCGCCCAAAGTAGCGCCGGTCGTGCCGCCTGCTCCTACCTCCCGTGGTCGGCAATGATGCCGCGGAGGCCTCACCGCCCCCTACTAATCCCACCGCTGGCCAGGCCATCCCTCCACTCACCCACACCCCCTGTTATTCTGCGGCGACGGCAGCGCAACCGAACCAGTGAACCCTCGTACTCCTCTCCGCGTGTGCATCCACTGCTGCGTCTTCCTTGGCTCCGTGCCGTCCCCTTCCTAGGCCTCGCCGTCGTCCACCGCCGTGGTGCTCTCTGTGCAGCGTGGTCAACGTGGTCAACGAATGACTTCCATCGGACGTGGACTGTACATGGAGAGGCTGACAGCTGGGTCCACGGCAGCTGCAAGGAAGTGCCTCCTTATTACGCGCAAAATAATTATTCTTCCACCTGACAGCGGGGACCCACCAGATGGGCCACCGTATTTCGCAAAAAAATGATTCGCCCCCTGACTGCTGGGACCCACGAGCTACATCTTCGCACGCAAGGAAGTGCGTTTGAAAAAAAAATTCGCCCCCCTGACTGTTGGGACCCACTAGCTACATCTTCGCACGCAAGGAAGTGCGTCCGAAAAAAAAACAATTCGCCCCCCGACTGCTAAACCCACCAGCTACACCTTCGCACGTAAGGAAGTGCGTCCAGGCAAAAAAAACGAGTCACCCCCCTGACTGCTGGGACCCAGCAGCTACACCTTCGCACGCAAGGAAGTGCGTCTGTGCAAAGAAAAAACGATTCGCCCCCCTGACTGCTGGGACCCACCAGCTACATCTTTGCAGGCAAGGAAGTGCCTGACAGTCGGGACCCACCTGGTCGAAGCGTACTAGCATTGTCATCCTGGTTGCGAATGTGTACGTACATACTGGTCAATGTAGAGGCGCGCACGTGTCGTAGTAGTGGCGCGCATGTAGCATGTACACGTACGTACAGCGACCAGGGTGCAAGAAAGAAAATACAGCCACGTATGTGTACATACGGGCGGGGTCTCGAACGCCTACTCGCGCATACGTACGACGAGGGCTCGTGTACATGGCTGGGTCGGAACGGAGAAACAACATCGTAGTCGTGTTCTTGGGGGGGCAACGGAATGCATCATGTTCATGGGGAGGCAACGGAATGCGTCATGTTCATTGGGAGGCAACGGAACGCGTGGGAGCCAACCGGCTGGGTCGGAAGGAATGCATGGTCGTGTTCATCGGGAGGGCTTGGACGGAAAGGCGATGGAAATGAGGCCTAGCGTACCGCACAACGGAGGAAACATACCTCCTATGTTTGGAACAGGGTCCTGTTGATCGGGAGGGGTGTGGCGTACCGCAAAACGGAGGAAACAGACCTCCTACGGTCGAAACAGGGGTCGTGTTGATCCGGAGGGGTGTGGCGTACCGCAAAACGGACGAAACAGACTTGTGTTGGAGCGCTACGGTCAAAACGGGGGTCCTGTTGATCGGGAGGGGTGTGGCGTACCGCAAAATGGACGAAACAGACTTGTGTTGGAGCGCTACGGTCGAAACGGGGGTCATGTTCATCGGGAGGGGTGTGGCGTACTGCAAAACGGGACTCCACGGGATACTGTTCATCTCCACCATCGACCTCCTCCAGCCTCCACGGGCTACCGTCAACCTCCTCCAGCCTCCACGGGCTCCTGTTCATCCAGCCTCCACCGCGCGCTACTCCACTCGTTACTGTTCAACCACCCCTCCACCGTCTACTTTTCATCCAGCCCTCCACACCACGGGGTCCTGTTCAACCACCCCTCCACGGGCACCCCTCCACCATCTACTGTTCATCCAGCCCTCCACACCACAAGGTCATGTTCATCCAGAGGCAACGCCACCGCTCACTGTTCATCCAAGCCCCCCCGCAACACTCACTGTTCATCCAATCGATCAGCTTCAGTTAGCAGCAGTAGCAAAGGAATCGCTCGATCGGGTTCAGTTAATAGCCATCGATCGATCGCCCGGGTTCAGTAACGCATAGCCTGCAGTGCAATCGCTCGGGTTCAGTTAGAGCCCAACGCCTCGCTCGGGTTTAGTTAGAGCCAACGCCTCGCACACACGCGCGTATATGAGAGAAACGCGCATCGCTTGGCCCCCGACCTCGTACCGTAACCGGCAACTCCCCGAAATTTTCCTCCCCCTTGCTTCTACCATGGTTTTTTCCGTCATGGACGGCCCGAAGAATGTCATGCAGCTGCGTCTCCGGCCCGCCCTGGACGAAAAGCCCATTTTCTGTCATGATTTTTTGTCATAGAAGTAGGATCCCACCACATCTATGATGATACCGGGTTTTGTCACAATTATCTTCATAGAAGTGTCATATGTATGACAGAAAAAATTTTTGTTCGACCCAAAATGTCACAGATGTGTCTTTTTTTTGTAGTGCCCACACTATCAAAAGATAGCGTACGCAGTCTTCATGGCATCCCGGAAGCTATGACACTACTTTCAAGAATGTTCGATTACTGTGGCCTCTGAAGTACCACTCAACGACATAATAAACAACCGCAACGCTATGGGATGGATTGCTAAATGGGCCATCGAGCTCCTTCCGTTCAACATAACATACAAACCACGGCATGCCATTAAGTGACAAGTATTGGCCGACTTCGTCGCCGAATGGACAGAAGCCAAACTCCCTAAAGAGTATGGTGCGTACTCCAACTAGATCATGCACTTCGACGGCTCCAAAATGCTAGCCGGATTGGGAGCGGGTGTAGTCCTGACTTCCCCCACCGGAGACACGGTCCAATACGTACTCCAAATATTATACACAGACTCCAACAACGTAGCCGAATACGAGGCTCTGTTACATGATCTTCGGATGGCAGTCTCTATGGGCATTCAACGCCTGGAGGTGCGCGGGGATTCAAACCTCGCAATATCACAAATAAATGGAGATTTTGATGCCAAGGATTCGAAAATGGTGGCCTACCATAATGCCGTCCTCAAAATGTTAGCTCGATTCGAGGGGCTCGAATTCCACCATGTGGCTCGAGAAAACAATCAAGCGGCAGATATCCTCGCCCGCATCGGTGCTAAACGCGACCCTATCCCACCTAACATATTCCTGGAAAAGCTGTTCAAACCATCCGTGGTATGGGAAGGGGAGTCCGGTAACACTGGCCCGGATCCGAATACAACCCCAGATGCTGAACCATCTGACGTAATCAGAGGCTCTGCCACCGAAATAACACCCTCGGCCCACGAAATCACGGGTGTAATCGCCTCGTGGACCGAGCCTTTCTTGGCCTACCTAAATAGGCAGGAGCTCCCCGAGGACCAAAATGAAGCATGTTGCATTGTGCGGCGCTCCAAGGCCTACAAAGTCCATGAGGGAGAACTCTGCAAGAAAAGTGCGACTGGAGTGCTCCAAAGATGCATCTCCGAAGAGGAAGGGCGGCAGCTCTTGGCTGAAATCCATGCCGGACTCGGCGGTCACCGTGCTGCGGCTCGGGCACTTGTCAGCAAGGCCTTACGTACAGGTTTTTATTGGACGACAGCCTGAGCAGACACACAAGACCTTGTCCAGCACTGCATCGGTTGCCAGCTTTTTGCCAATTAGAGCCATATGCCCCCTACCACTCTCCAAACAATCCCCATTACTTGGCCCTTCACGGTCTGGGGGCTGGATATGGTCGGACCCCTTAAAGGGGGAAGCCATAAGAAAAAAATACATATTGGTCATGGTGGACAAGTTCACCAAATGGATAGAAGCCAAACCAGTTAAAACGGCCGAATCCGGACCAGTGATAGACTTCATCTTAGGGGTTGTGCACCGTTACGGCGTCCCTCACAGCATCATCACTGATAATGGCTCAAACTTCACAGCCGATGAAGTGAAAACTTGGTGTGGCAACATGGGCATTAAGCTCGATTATGCCTCCATCTACCATCCCCAAACAAACAGTCAGGTCGAACATGCAAACGGTCTCATTATGAGCGACATCAAACCTAGACTAGTGCGGTCCTTGACAGAACCGGACATGCACTGGGTCGAGGAGCTTGACTCCGTACTCTGGGGCTGGGGACCATGCTGAATCGCACCACCGGATACACACCATTTTTATGGTGTACGCGTAGAAGCAGTACTACCCTGCGACATAATACATGACTCACCTTGCGTGCGCTTATACGAAGAGAAGGAAGCCGAGTAAGATCGGCAGGACAACTTAGATGCCCTGGAGGAGGAGCTCGACGTCGCCAAAGCCCATTCCGCATTCTACCAGCAGCAGGCTCGACGATATCAAAGCAGAGAAGTGCGGGCCAAAACTTATAATATTGGCGAACTCATTCTACGCCTACCAGAGAAGAAGAAGGACAAGCTCAAACCTAAGTGGGAGGGTCCCTTCATTATTTATAAAGTTCTCATCAGAGGAGCGTACCGCCTGCATAATGCATCCGATAACAGACTCGAGCCGAACCCATGGAAAGTGGCCAGACTCCGGAGATTCTACGCCTAGTGTAGAACTCAGGGTTCGTCACCTTACCCCCGCTCTTTTAATTATGCTCCTCCCCCTCTTTTCCTCCTTTCTCACCCTTTTCCCTTCTTCACACAAAGTACTCAATACAGTGCGGATGTTCGGATCACTCCGGCTGCACTATGTGTGTAAACCATACCTGGGGGCTTCCTATACGGAAGCTAAATATAATTACTTTCATGGCTTCTTGCCTATCACATATGTGTTCTTTTTCCATATGTGCCTTTTCTTCACCATTATATGCATCGTATGACTTAAGATGTGGCCATGCTGGGTTGCCTGGCTCTTGTGTTTATGCCCTACATTCCCGTTAATTCGGCTAGGGCATAAGGGGAGCACCCCTGCGATTGTTACTGCCGATTGAGCCGGATGTGTACCTCAGACTGGGTGAAGCCAAAAGCTAGCGTTCTTAAGGGAATATTCGGTCGGTGAACAAAAGATGTTTCTTTCGTTTATTACAAACGTGAATCCCCAGAAGTTTTGTATCTTGCGTTTCTATTCATGATCCGGACATGTACATCGATGCATGCGTGCCCAGGGAAAGGAACCCCTAATGGAACTATTCTCCCTGGAAGATGTTTCTTACTACCCATGTAATATAACATAACTAGTTGGGTACTTGTCTGTTCAAGCACTTATGACCCCTACGCCTGGTTTCCACGCATACCCTGGTTCTGCATAACTGAGCAGGTATTCGGATACACCCCGGATAGGCATACGGGCAAAAAGGTCCGCCATGACAAATGATTTTTAATCCGGCTAGGGACTACATATGTCCATTGAATTACATAGTCACTTGGACTGACTATATTCTTCCTCTATACCGTCCAACAGGCTATCTAGCTTGTAATCCTATTGGGAATACTTTGCGGCTAACTCTACCTGATCATACACCAGACTCACGGGAATTTCTTGCCCATCTGGCCCCGCCGGTCCGACTTCGGCCATATGGTTCGGGTCAAGCTTGGTGTAGCGCGTCTTCACCATGGCCCAGGCTTCCCTTGCACCTTGTCGGCAGGCTGACATCTTCCACAATCGGAAGCACCGCCGTGCTCCTTGGAGCATATCCACGAGTTCCCCCATGCCTTTTGGCAGGGAAGTGGATGGCCACAAGGCCTGGGCAATACCCTGCATCACCTTCTCAGCTCGCTCGTGCAGCTGTGAGAGGTCTTGCAGTAAATCACGTGCGGACGCGGGCATATCCTATAAACTCTTTCAATATGCTTCCTCGCCGATCTGTACTATAGTTCGTCTAGGCACTCACCATAAATGCCGCGACGAATCCTTTTCTTCTCCTTTACGGAGTCCGCCAACTGAGCGCGGACATATCCTAATTCGATGCTCAGCCGACATTGGCATCTTGAAGATCGTTCTTCTCCGGCCTAACTTGCGTAAGAACACACTCGCCAGCTTTTAGCTCCCTTTGGAGATGTGACTCGCTATCTTTCATGATCTCCGGATTCTCCCCGGGATTGTCTACAGATCTTTCTGTTAGACTTATCAAACAAGCCAATTACTAACTGGTACATTTCCATAAAATTTCATTATTAAAGACGAATGTTACCAGGGGAGGCCTTCTGGGATTCCTCTAGTTTGGCAACCGCGGCCCTCAACTGGGTCTTTCACTCCTCCAGCTCTTGAGACAATTGGGTATTATTCTCTACAAGGACCTGTGGATAAAATGATCCTTAAATCAGTTGTTCCAACCGTTTCAAGTCTCAGGGGCTAGTACTATACATGCTTATCAAATTTCGTTACCCGTATATCTTTTGCATACTGGTCTGTCGCCCGGGCGAGTCCGCCTTGAGCAGCCCGAATATATGCGTCTCCCGAATTGAAAGCATTAAATGCCTCTTCGAAAAAGATGCTATTCCAAAGTATGGCCCGTCGGCGGCGGTGATTCATGGCACTCTCCACTTCGGAATTCGTGGCGGAGAGCATATCCGCATCCTCTGTCGGAGGGTAATTCGATGTCGGCCCCGCATCGGCCTCCTCTCTCGAGGCCAGCTCTGGAATCCGGCTGGTGGAGGCGTCATCGGTAGGATCTCCGGATATAGTCCAGAGACTCCTCTTTCTGCCAGAACACGAAGGACGCTATTACATTTCAAACACAATAATCACAGAGCAGGTTTTTTCCATACCTCTATAACGGCGTTTAGGCCCTAACCACCTTCCTCTTAAGCCTGCCGGACCCGGACGCCCTCTGCCGACGAGCACCCAGGGGCTCGGCGCCGTGCTCTGATGGTCGTCTCTATAAAAATATGATATTTTACGCAGAAGGCATGATATCAGAAAGGAATCCTCTTCAGAGGATATGGTTTTGACCTTGCTTACAAACGATGCGGGTAGAAGTCCGGGATAATCGGCGGTAATAGCCACCAAGGCGCCATCGCAGCTGGCCTGATAAAATGTCCCGTTGACAAGCTCCATAGTAATATCTGGATCTTCTTCGAGTCTTGGATCGAAGGCCCTTCCAGGGTCCTCTGGCTGCAGGGAGGGGCTGTTGAATCCTTCCACGGCCCTCCTCAGTTCATACTCGGAAATATCGAGGTAAATAATCATGATGAAGGACGCCAGAATAAATGGAGCGGGGGAAAGAGTGACGACTTACCCGGCTCGGGGGGTTGTACATGGAAAATCCATCCCGCGGTTTAATATGAAGGAATTCTTCTTCTTCCCCTTTGTACAAATCGGACAATATTTACACGAGAGCAGTGGCGGAGTCCGGACCTTTACGACCATAACGGGTGGCATCATCTTCCCCGTTGTAGTGCCACATGAGCTTCCCCAGTATTGAAGCGACTGCACCCCCAGCATTATGCATATTGCTATGACCTTGACTATTGTTAGCCCTGATTTGGCCAGTATCTTTATCCTGCTCATTAGGAAGTGTACTTCTCTGGTATCCTCCTCTTGGGGGCCCTGAGGGCGCCAACTTCGGCGTACCTTAGGCGGAGCATTATTGAACTTAGGGAGGCCCGTCCGGACTGGATCCGAAAGGGGAACGTCATCAACATAAAACCACTCCGAGGGCCAGTTTGCAGATGCCTTCTTGGGAGTGCCGGACAGGTATCCGATCTCGGTGACGCGCCATATTTCGGCTCTGCCCACTTGACATATGGATTCCCCCTGGTTGCGAGGGACGAGTCAGAACAACTTCTTCCATAACCCAAAGTGAGCCTCACAGCCCAGGAATAATACACAAAGGGTGACGTATCCTGCGATGTGCAGTACGGAGGCAGGAGTGAAGTCGTGCAATTGGAGGCCGTAGAACCCCAGGAGCCCGTGAAGGAATGGGTTGATTGGAAACCCGACGCCTCTTAGCAGATGCGGGATGAAGCATATTCGCTCCCCCGGGGATGGATTAGGAGATATCTCCGCTTGCTCCCCGCCATTATAGGTGGCTAGTCCAGCTCGGACGGGGACCATGAACGCCGTTGGAAGAAACCCTTGGGTCTACAACTCTATCAAACGGCTTTGAGGAACTGAACACTCTTCCCAGTCACCTGGCTTGGAGCGAAGAGGACGAGAAGAAGAGCTGTGGTGACCGGCCATGTTGGAATGGTTTTTTTGGACCGCTCTGTTGGATGCTTGCTCAAGGGAAGAAGGTGGGGTTTGGATCTGAGGATCCCCGACCCTTCAAATAGACGGTTTGCCTGCAGGGCCGGGGTGGCAAATGCAAAAATACCCCGGCTCCCTGTATTCACTCGACACGTGGAGATGGCCATTATTGAAGCACATAAGCCAAGGAGTACAACATTGATGGGAAGCCGAAAATTGTTCATTACAACGGGAACTTTGGAATATTCGGAGATGGAACCCGCCTTGCAATGCTGAAGACAAACTGCGCGCCGGACTCATCGTCATTGAAGCCTGGTTCAGGGGCTACCAAGGGAGTCCTGGGTTAGGGGGTATCCGGACAGCCGGACTATATACTTTGGTCGGACTGTTGGGACGTGAAGGTACAAGACTCAAGACTTCGTCCCATGTCCGGATGGGACTCTCCTTTGCGTGGAAGACAAGCTTGGCGATCCGGATATTAGATTTCCTTCTTTGTAACCGACTCTATGTAAACCCTAGCCCCCTCCGGTGTCTATATAAACCGGAGGGTTTGGTCCGTATAGGGATGATCATAACAGTCATAATCATCATAGGCTAGCTCCTAGGGTTTAGCCTCTACGATCTCCTGGTAGATCAAATCTTGTAATACTCATATCATCAAGATCAATCAAGCAGGAAGTAGGGTTTTACCTCCATCGAGAGGGCCCGAACCTGGGTAAAACATTGTGTCCCTTTCCTCCTGTTACCATTAGCCTTAGATGCATAGATCGGGACCCCCTACCCGAGATCCGCCCGTTTTGACAGCGATAGTCATGTCTACATAGTTCTCGAACCCGTAGGGTCCGCACGCTTAACGCTCGATGATGATTGGTATTATGAGTTTATGTGTTTTGATGTACCGAAGGTAGTTCAGAGTCCCGAATGTGATCACGGACATGACGAGGAGTCTCGAAATGGTCAAGATATAAAGATTGATATATTGTACGGCTATATTCAGACACCGGGAGTGTTCCGGGTGATTTCGGAGAAAACCGGAGTGCCGGAGGGGTTACTGGAACCCCCAGGGGAAGTATTGGGCCTTAGTGGGCCTTAGGGGAGAGAGAGGGCAGCAGCCCAGGAGGTGGCCCCCATAATTGGACAAGGGAGGGGGCGCAGCCCCTCTTTCCCTCTCCTTCCTTCTCCCTTCCCCCTCCTAGTTGGAGTAGGAAAGGAGAGGTCCTACTCCTACTAGGAGGAGGACTCCTCCCCTCCTTGGTGCGCCCAAGGGCCGGCTGGCCTCCCCCTTGCTCCTTTATATACGAGGGCACGGGGCACCCTAGAACACACAAGTTGACATTGTTTAGCCCTGTGCGGTGCCCCCCTTCCACAGTTACACACCTCAGTCATATCATCGTAGTGCTTAGGCGAAGCCCTGCGCCGGTAACTTCATCATCACCATCACCACGCCATCGTTCTGACGAAACTCTCCCTCGGTCTCAACTGGATCAAGAGTACGAAGGACGTCCCCGAGCTGAACGTGTGCTGATCGCGGAGGTGCCGTACGTTCGGTGCTAACACTACAAAAAAAATACAGTTCCGTGATGATACATGTTAGTCACAGTAGGTCGCGTTTTTTGTCATGCATGTACATCCATGACGATTTTATGACAGAATCAAGATAGTCATACCTGTGTTGTCATAGAAGTGTTCCATGACATTACCAAAATTATCATCACGCAAGTGTCCACTTCCATGATGATAAATCGCGCGTCACAGAAGTGCTTTCATCAAGGGTGACCGACACGTGGCATCTGATGTCTACTACACAACCTTCTTTTATTAGACATTGTTGGGCCTCCAAGTGCAGAGGTTTGTAGGACTGTAGCAAATTTCCCTCAAGTGGATGACCTAAGGTTTATCAATCCGTGGGAGGCGTAGGATGCAGATGGTCTCTCTCAAACAACCCTGCAACCAAATAACAAAGAGTCTCTTGTGTCCCCAACACACCCAATACAATGGTAAATTGTATAGGTGCACTAGTTCGGCGAAGAGATGGTGATACAAGTGCAATATGGATGGTAGATATAGGTTTTTGTAATCTAAAAATATAAAAACAGCAAGGTAACTAATGATAAAAGTGAGCGTAAACAGTACTGCAATGCTAGGAAACAAGGCCTAGGGTTCATACTTTCACTAGCACAAGTTCTCTCAACAATAATAACATAACTGGATCATATAACTATCCCTCAACATGCAACAAAAAGTCATTCCAAAGTCACTAATAGCAGAGAACAAACGAAGAAACTATTGTAGGGTATGAAACCACCTCAAAGTTATCCTTTCTGATTGATCTATTCAAGAGTCTGTAGTAAAATAACATGAAGCTATTCTTTCAGTTCGATCTATCATAGAGTTCGTACTAGAATAACACCTTAAGACACAAATCAACCAAAACCCTAATGTCACCTAGATACTCCAATGTCACCTCAAGTATTCGTGGGTATGATTATACGATATGCATCACACAATCTCAGATTCATCTATTCAACCAACACAAAGAACTTCAAAGAATGCCCCAAAGTTTCTACCGGAGAGTCAAGACGAAAACGTGTGCCAACCCCTATGCATAAGTTCACAAGGTCACTGAACCCGCAAGTTGATCACCAAAACATACATCAAGTAGATCACGTGAATATCCCAATGTCACCACAGATAAGCACATCCAAGACATACATCAAGTGTTCTCAAATACTTAAAGACTCAATCCGATAAGATAACTTAAGAGGGAAAACTCAATCCATTACAAGAGAGTAGAGGGGAAGAAACATCATAATACCCAACTATAATAGCAAAGCTCGTGATACATCAAGATCATATTACCTCAAGAACACGAGAGAGAGAGAGAGAGAGAGAGAGAGAGAGAGAGAGAGAGATCAAACACATAGCTACTGGTACATACCCTCAGCCCCGAGGGTGAACTACTCCCTCCTCGTCATGGAGAGCGCCGGGATGATGAAGATGGCCACCGGTGATGGATTCCCCCACTGGCAGGGTGCGGAAACAGGCTCCCGAGAGGTTTTTGGTGGCTACAGAGGCTTGCGGCGGCGGAACTCCTGATCTATGGTGCTCCTGGATGTTTTCAGGGTATATGGATATATATAGGCGAAAGAAGTCGATCAGGGGAGCCATGAGGGGCCCACCAGTGTGGGGGGCGCGCCCAGGGGGTAGGGCGCGCCTCCCTGCCTCATGGCTTCCTCGTTGCTTCCCTGACGTCTACTCTAAGTCTCCTGGATTGCTTTCGTTCCAAAAATAACTCTCCCGAAGGTTTCATTCTGTTTGGACTCTGTTTGATATTCCTTTTCTGCGAAACACTGAAATAGGCAAAAAACAACAATTTGGGTTGGGCCTCCAGTTAATAGGTTAGTCCCAAAAATGATATAAAAGTGTATAGTAAAGCCCATAAACATCAAAAACAGTTAATATAATAGCATGGAACAATCAAAAATTATAGATACGTTGGAGACATATCAAGCATCCCCAAGCTTAACTCCTGCTCGTCCTCGAGTAGGTAAATGATAAAAACAGAATTTTTGATGTGGAATGCTACCTAGCATATTTCTCAATGTAATTTTCTTTATTGTGGCATGAATGTTCAGATCCAAATGATTCAAGATAAAAGTTTCATATTGACATAAAAATAGTAATACTTCAAGCATACTAACCAAGTAATCATGTCTTATCGCCAAAGAAAGCTTATCCCTACAAAATCATATAGTTAGGCCATGCTTCATTTTCGTCACACAAAATACTCCCATCATGCACAACCCCGGTTTCAGCCAAGCAATTGGTTCATACTTTTTAACGCGCTTCAGCTTTTTCAACTCTCACGCAATACATGAGCGTAAGCCATGGATATAGCACTATGGGTGGAATAGAATATGATGATGGAGGTTGTGTGGAGAAGACAAAAAAGAAGGAAGTCTCACATTGACGAGGCTAATCAACAGGCTATGGAGATGCCCATCAATTTATGTCAACATGAGGAGTAGGGATTGCGATGCAACGGATGCACTAGAGCTATAAATGTATGAAAGCTCAACAAAAGAAACTAAGTGGGTATGCATCCAACTTGCTTGCTCACGAAGACCTAGGGAATTTTGAGGAAGCCCATCATTGGAATATACAAGCCAAGTTCTATAATGAAAAATTCCCACTAGTATATGAAAGTGACAAAATAAGAGACTCTCTATCATAAAGGTGATGGTGCTACTTTGAAGCACAAGTGTGCAAAAGGATAGTAACATTGCCCCCCTTTTTGGGGGCCTTCCTCTTTTTTGGCCTTTCTCTTTTTTTGGCCTTTCTTTTCAAGGGACAATGCTCTAATAATGATGATCATCACACTTCTATTTACTTACAACTCATGGATTACAACTCGATACTAGAACAAAATATGACTCTATATGAGTGCCTCCGGTGGTGTACCGGGATGGGTAATGAATCAAGAGTGACATGTATGAAAAATTATGCATGGTGTCTTTGCCACAAATACGATGTCAACTACATGATCATGCAAGGCAATATGACAATGATGAAACATGTCATAATAAATGAAACGATGGAAAGTTGCATGGCAATATATCTTGGAATGGCTATGGAAATGCCATAATAGGTAGGTATGGTGGCTGTTTTGAGGAAGATATAAGGAGGTTTATGTGTGATAGAGCGCATCGTATCACGGGGCTTGGATGCCCGGCGAAGTTTGCACCAACTCTCAAGGTGAGAAAGGGCAATGCGTGGTACCGTAGAGGCTAGCAATGATGGAAGGGTAAGAGTGCGTATAATCCATGGACTCACATTAGTCATAAAGAACGCATATACTTATCGCAAAAGTTTATTAGCCTTTGAAGCAAAGTACTACTATGCATGCTCCTAGGGGAAGGGTTGGTAGGAGTTAACCATCGCGCGATCCCGACCTCCACTCGTAAGGAAGGCAATCAAAAGAGCATCCCATGCTACAAATTTGTTACACAACTTTTACTATACGTGCATGCTATGGGACTTGCCAACTTTAACACAAGTATTTCTCAATTTCATAATTACCCAACTAGCATGACTCTAACATTACCACCTTTATATCTCAAAACAATCATCAAGTATCAAATTGATCATAGTATTCAATCCACTCTTTATGAAAGTTTTTATTATACCTATCTTGGATGCCCATCATATTAGGACTAAATTCATAACCAAAGCAAATTACCATGTTGTTCTAAAAGACTCTCAAAATAATATAAGTGAAGCATGAGAGATCAACAATTTCTATAAAATATAACCACCACCGTGCTATAAAGAGATATAAGTGAAGCACTAGAGCAAATGACAAACTACTCCAAAAGATATAAGTGAAGATCAATGAGTTGTCAAATAATTATGCAACTATGTGAAGACTCTCTAACGTTTAAGAACTTAAGATCTTGGTATTTTATTCAAAAAGCAAGCAAAACAAAATAAAACAAAATGACGCTCCAAGCAAACACATATCATGTGGTGAATAAAAATATAGCTCCAAGTGAAGTTACCGATGAATGAAGATGAAAGAGGGGATGCCTTCCGGGGCATCCCAAAGCTTAGGATTTTTTTGGTTGTCCTTGAATTTTACCTTGGGGTGCCTTGGGCATCACCAACCTTAGGCTCTTGCCATTCCTTATTCCATAGTCCATCGAATCTTTACCCAAAACTTGAAAACTTCACAACACAAAACTCAACAGAAAACTCGTAAGCTCCGTTAGTATAAGAAAATAAATCACCACTTAGTTACTGTTATGAACTCATTCTAAATCCATATTTGTGTAATATCTATTGTATTCCATCTTCTCTATGGTTCATACCCTCTGATATTACTCATAGAATCGTCAAAATAAGCAAACAACACATAGAAAACAGAATCTGTCAAAAACAGAACAGTCTATAGTAATCTGTATCAAACGTATACTTTTGGAACTCCAAAAATCACTCTCCAGTAAAACATGGCAGCTAATCTCGTGAGTGCAAAAGTTTTTGTTTTTCACAGCAAGATCGCATAGACTTCACCCAAGTCTTCCCAAAGGTTCTACTTGGCACAAACACTAACTAAAACATAAAACCACATCTAAACAGAGGCTAGATGAATTATTTATTACTAAACAGTAGCAAAAAGCAAATAACAAAAATAAAATTGGGTTGCCTCCCAACAAGCGCTAACGTTTAATGCCCTTAGCGAGGCATGATGATTTCAATGATGCTCACATAAAAGATAAGAATTGAAACATAAAGAGAGAATCATGAACAATATGACTAGCACATTTAAGTCTAACCCACTTCCTATGCATAGGGATTTTGTGAGCAAACAACTTATGGGAACAATAATCAACTAGCATAGGAAGGCAAACCAAGCAAATCTTCAAGATTTTCAACACATAGAGAGGAAACTTGATATTATTGCAATACGTAGAAGCATATGATCCTCTCTCATAATAATTTTTCAGTAGCATCATGAATGAATTCAACAATATAACCATCACATAAAGCATTCTTTTCATGATCTACAATCATAGAATTTTTATTACTTTCCACATAAGCAAAATTCTTCTCATTCGAAATGGTGGGAGTATCATAAGAGACTCGAATACTATAAATTGTTTCCATATTAAAAGAGTAATGTTCAGAAAAAGGGTAATAATAATCATGACAAGTTTTATAAATATAATCATCACTTCTTTTATAGCATAATTTTCATCACAATAATCATCATAAGTAGCAACTTCGTTCTCATCATAATCAATTGAAACCTCCTCCAAAATAGTGGATCGTCACTAAATAAAGTCATGACCTCTCCAAATCCACTTTAATAAATATTATAAGATTCAACACCCTCCAAAATAGTGGGATCATTACTTCCTAAAGTTGACACTCTTCCCAACCCACTTTCATCAATATAACCATCATAAATAGGAGGCATGCTATCATCCTAATAAATTTGCTCTTCGAAACTTGGGAGGCTAAAAATATCATCTTCATTAAACGTAGCATCCCCAAGCTTGGGACAAACATTAATTGCAGCAAATATATTCTCAAACATGTCATACTCATCAAGCATAGCATCCCCAAGCTTGGGCATTTTCCTATCATAAGCATAATCACTCTCATCATTAATAGTATGGATAGCACCAATAGTATAGCAATTATCATCATCACAATGAGTAATAGGAGCAACATCATTTGGAAGGGATACTTTTCTACCTTTGCTTCTCCGTCTTTTCTTTTTCTTCTTCACATCATGTGTGGGTTTAACCCACTTTTTTGATCTCCTTATTAATGAGATTGGTTGAATAGAAAGCTCCTCCTCGTTACCTGATTCATCATAAGAAATAATAGGAGGATATTGGGAAGTCTCTTCCCTTTCATTAGTATTCTCTTCATATTCTATTTGTTTTCTTCTCTTTATGTAATTGGCAACATAAGGGTTCTCAATCCAATTCACCGTGCAATACATAAAAATTTCTTCTATATCAAAATCAAGAACTTTATCAAGGACAAATTCTGGCATACCTTTAGTTAAACGTTTTATTTCTTCATAACCCAAAAGCAAGCTAATTTCATTATGATGGGCAAGGGAAATCAAGTCATCACAATTTTTGGACACAATACGATCATGAAAAAATTTGCATTGGGGATTTAAATGATCATGTTCATTGCAAAGTTCACAAGGATGGCAAAGAAATTTTATATTTTCAGCACAAACATCTAGCCTTTCTTGCAACCATTTAGTTTCTAAATACTTATGCGTCTTGCAAAATCTATCTTCCCTATTTGGTGTGTACTTGCAAACTCTATGCACTCCACAAAAATTGACATGCTTATAAGAGACATTTTCATCATGACTAGTGCAATCATCATTAGTACCATGGATATTCAAAGAGTTCATACTAACAACATTGCAATCATGCTCCTCATTCAAAGATTTAGTGCCAAACGTTTTAGAGACTTCTTCTTCTAGCACTTGAGCACAATTTTCCTTTCCATCATTCTCACGAAAGATATTGAAAAGATGAAGCATATGTGGCAACCTTAATTCCATTTTTCTGTAGTTTTCTTTCATAGAATAAGCTAGTGATAAAACAAGAAACAAAAAGATTCGATTGCAAGATCTAAAGATGTACCTTCAAGCACTCACCTCACCGGCAACGGTGCCAGAAAAGAGCTTGATGTCTACTACACAACCTTCTTCTTGTAGACGTTGTTGGGCCTCCAAGTGCAGAGGTTTGTAGGACAGTAGCAAATTTCCCTCAAGTGGATGACCTAAGGTTTATCAATTCGTGGGAGACATAGGATGAAGATGGTCTCTCTCAAACAACCCTGCAACCAAATAACAAAGAGTCTCTTGTGTCCCCAACACACCCAATACAATGGTAAATTGTATAGGTGCACTAGTTCGGCGAAGAGATGGTGATACAAGTGCAATATGGATGGTAGATATAGGTTTTTGTAATCTGAAAATATAAAAACAGCAAGGTAACTAATGATAAAAGTGAGCGTAAACGGTATTGCAATGCTAGGAAACAAGGCCTAGGGTTCATACTTTCACTAGCGCAAGTTCTCTCAACAATAATAACATAACTGGATCATATAACTATCCCTCAACATGCAACAAAGGGTCATTCCAAAGTCACTAATAGCAGAGAACAAACGAAGAGACTGTTGTAGGGTACGAAACCACCTCAAAGTTATCCTTTCCAATCGATCTATTCAAGAGTCCATAGTAAAATAACATGAAGCTATTCTTTCCGTCCGATATATCATAGAGTTCATACTAGAATAAGACCTTAAGACACAAATCAACCAAAACCCTAATGTCACCTAGATACTCCAATGTCACCTCAAGTATCCGTGGGTATGATTATACGATATGCATCACACAATCTCAGATTCATCTATTCAACCAACACAAAGAACTTCAAAGAGTGCCCCAAAGTTTCTACCGGAGAGTCAAGACGAAAATGTGTGCCAACCCCTATGCATAAGTTCACAAGGTCACTGAACCCGCAAGTTGATCACCAAAACATACATCAAGTAGATCACATGAATATCCTAATGTCACCACAGATAAGCACATGCAAGACATACATCAAGTGTTCTCAAATCCTTAAAGACTCAATCCGATAAGATAACTATACTCAATCCATTACAAGAGAGTAGAGGGGAATAAACATCATAAGATCCAACTATAATAGCAAAGCTCATGATACATCAAGATCGTATCACCTCAAGAACACAAGAGAGAGAGATCAAACACATGGCTACTGGTACATACCCTTAGCCCCGAGGGTGAACTACTCCCTCCTTGTCATGGAGAGTGTAGAGATGATGAAGATGGCCACCGGTGATGGATTCCCCCTCTGGCAGGGTGCCAGAACGGGCTCCCGAGAGGTTTTTGGTGGCTATAGAGTCTTGCAGCGGCGGAACTCCCAATCCATGGTGCTCCTGGATGTTTTTGGGGTATATGGATATATATAGGCGAAAGAAGTCGGTCAGGGGAGCCCCGAGGGGCCCACGAGGGTGGGGGGCGCGCCTCCCTGCCTTGTGGCTTCCTTGTTGCTTCCCTGACGTCTACTCCATGTCTCCTGGATTGCTTTCGTTCCAAAAACAACTCTCCCGAAGGTTTCATTCCATTTGGACTCCGTTTGATATTCCTTTTCTGCGAAACACTGAAATAGGCAAAAAACAGCAATTTGGGTAGGGCCTCCGGTTAATAGGTTCATCCTAAGAATGATATAAAAGTGTATAGTAAAGCCCATAAACATCCAAAATAGGTAATATAATAGCATGGAACAATCAAAAATTATAGGTACGTTGGAGACGTGTCAGTATCCACCGTAATGGAATTCCGTTAAGCTATCGGGTCGGGTTTTGGATCCAATAACCCGTTAATAGCCCGGATCAAAGGGAAATTTCCATGTGTAAAATTCTGACTGGCCGGATGAAACACGTGCCAGCTTGTCAGTGGGTCAGATAGGTGCCTATCATATGTTGACATGTGCGACGGCCCACCACTGGCCCATTTAGCTTACAAAGTCGTCCCATTTGACTTGGTCAAAAGTTAATGGACTGGCCAATGAAAAGCCTGTTAATGGTCTCTTCGCAAATAGCCCATTTTACGGCCCGATAACTCACGGCCCGTTAGGGCCTAATGGAAATCGGCCCAGCAACGTCTTGTGGGCTGTCGAATATAACACCAGCCCATTTCACTTTTGGCCCATGTATGGCCCATGACGTCTTTCGGTTCATATGAGGCCTTCATATCTTTAGGCCCTTTAGAGGCCCATGGTGACTCTAGCCCATAATGAACAGTAAATTTCTTTGTACCCGTTAACGACCCGTGATTCACATGGACCGTTTCCACCCCGTGTTAGCTTTCGGCCTATTGAAGGCCCATATGTTCTTGGTATCCTTTCCGGCCCTCGATTACTTCCGGCCCGTTACTGGCCTGTTCCCCTAATGGGCCTAATTTGGCCCGTGGCAAGAGTCGACCCGTTTCTGGCCTGTTAACCCATTGCGCCATTTCCAGCCTGTCCTATATTACGGCCCATTAATGACCCGTTATGCCTATGACAGAATTAAGCCTTTGCTGTCCTCCGGCCTGTTAACGGCCCATTACCGTGTTGGGCCGATACCAATTACGCCCGTTTACGGCCCATGTAGACCCATTTATCCGACGGCCAAAGGCCCACCGATTCTACGACCCTGTTGGAGGCCCATTTATCGATGGCCCGTAGGAGACCCATGGATCCTACGGCCCATAGCATTGTCAAGGTTACAATGGTCCGTATATGGCCCATGGTTGTTGCGGCCACAAGCAAACCAGGGAAAAAGAAGACTAGGAAATAAATAAGGCCGAAACTAACGCTAGGCTTTTAAGGCGATTGCACAGATTACATCCACTCGGCATCAAAGATCGCCACCAGTGCAAATATAGGGAACACCCTACACTATAAAAAATGGCTTGCTGTTTTCTTCAGCCGGTGGCTACACGTTAAGAACAAATTTTGTATCGCACCAAAACAAATTACAACTATAAAACAAAAGGAAGGTTTGCATAAAAGTTAATAGTCTAGTAGATAAATGCACCACCAGAAGTTCAGAAGCTCAGTTCATTTGACCTGACTGTTATGTTTTCATGCTGTATTGTCCGATGGAGCACCATAACCTTCGCCTTCATTTCTCCTAGGCTCCTGAACAACATAGCAAATGTCTGATAGTCTGGTTTCAAAACCATGCTTATCTTGACAACATCGAACAATGTCTCTCCTTGCTTCACAAAGTGTCTCTGTTAGGGAATGGACTTGTGTCTAGAGCGTAGATACAACATTGTTTTGAGCTTGCATATCTTGATCATGAGGCAGTTTGGACGAGATTGCCTTAACAACCAACCCAGTATTACGCAGGAACGTGCTTTTGGCACTGTTAGTGGACATGTACTGACCCACTGCAGCAAGAGCTGACATTGCGGTTATAGTTGCCTCGCCACCTTCAGAAGCTGGCGGTTCCACCATTTTTTCCATAGCTTGCTGAAAAGTTGAGTTTTTACATTAGTAGTACCAGAACAGAAGATATTAAGGAGGCAGCAAAACCAAACAAAATAGCTTTGGTCTATATACATAACTTATTCTGGTGAACCCATGTAAAATATTAGTTGTATTTTATTGCAAAGTAGATAATAAAACCAGGTTCCAAACATATGACCATGTACCATCGCTAATGTATTGTCTATTTCTTCACATTTTATTGAGGGATACGGATAAAGAGACAAAGTTTATAATACGGTAAGCATAGTATGACATCATTCATATCACAAAACAACTGAGAACAGACAAACATACAATTGTAACGTTGTGTGGGCAAGTCCAACATGGAACTAGATTACAGGTCAAGATCAAAGGAACATCACTCCTCTCTCTTAAACCTTGTAAGGTGCAATGATACGCTAAGACAATTGTGTATCAAATTGAAAAGAGTAATAGACATTGGCTGCAAACCATGCAGTTCAAGGCACAAGTCAGAGTAAGTAGTAGTTAAAAGGCATGAGGATTAAGGACTTACAATAGCAGCTTTGACTAGTGTAGTCATGCCCTTCTTCTTGCTAGTGTGATAGTCCTTGAAGATTTCCACAACATTTGGTTCAGGTACTTTTTGGTCCTTGCGGGCTTTCCTCTGCCTTTGGAACAAGTCAATATAGATCTGATAATATGGTACAACGAAAAGAGTGAAACAACAGCTAATTACAAGAGCCTTGCAGTGTGCAACATAGCTATGAGATCCTGTCGTCTGTTGGAATTTCACTTTCCTACGGTTGGCCTTGTTCTTTGAACAGTTCACCTACAAGAAGATAGATTTGTGTGGCACATGCGTAAATATGACTTCAACATGTGATCTGATCACATATATATAATGTACCCGATACTTCGGATCAGACCAGTGTTTAACGAGGCTTCTCCAGTCTTCATCTGATATATTTTCCACTGGAGATGTTTGGGCAAGTTCACTGTTAGCCTTGCCTTCAAAGTGAGTTTTCCTCGAGTTATACTGATACTGTCACAGAGAAGACTTGAAAACATGGGTGCAAGCTTGTCTGGTTGCATCATCTTGGCTATCCAACTTGAACCTCATCTGTTGAAAATTATGGGAGTCTCATTATCAACAACCTAGAATGTATGGGACAGAGCAAGACGATATTACTAGTTTCCATACATAACCATACTTACAGATAAATATCGAGGAAGGTGTTGAACTGGGTTTCGTCTTTGTCATTCCTGTGCTGAATCCATGTTGGGAGGATACGTACATGACACCTAACAGCAACCGATGCCTCCGATACTAACTTGGCTGACTCTGTAGCATCACGTGGACTTTTTAAACCTGCCTCAAAACGGATCTCCATTCTTCCTCCTCTAGATTTAGCTAACCTATTGAGCATTATCCCTGATGTTTGTTTCCTCTTGCGCCTAGGTGCTAGTCCAACAACGAACATAGGAAGTGTTAATGTACATCAAACTGTGAGAGTACATATGAAGAAGCATGCAACTGTAACTTGACTACAACAACTACCTTCTTGCTGTTGAAGCTGACAAGGTTCATCTGATCTTGCCAACTTGTCTTGTATCAAGAGTGCTTGGGAAGTAGTGTCAGGTGGTAAGGGAGCTTGGGAACATGTTGCTAGCTCAGTTGACGCACGAGTAACTCGTGCAACTGGTAGTACTGTGGAAGGTGTTGCAAGAACTAGGGTTGTCTCTGCTTGTTTGGTGGCAGCTATTTGTTTCCCTTTGGCTTTTTCTGTAGCTCGTGTACCACGGGATACCCTGTTTGTATAATTTTCCGCTGGACTTTGACCTTCTATTGCACCATCAGTACCAGTAGAATCTGCAGGATTCTTCCGCTTCCCATTCCCTGCCATTCTATGTTTCTTCCTCTTTCTCTATGCCATGTTAAGTCAAGCCGACAAGAAAAATGAATAACAATTTAGTTCTTCAGAACAAATTGATGCGTGATATAGACAAACTGAACTTTGATGTTAGACAACCACATGATAGGAGGATGTAATATGTACGAAAAACAGGACGAAAGAGATAACCAGAACTATGATGTGTAAACTAAGCAGAAGACATTTCACTAAATTAGAAGCAATGCAATGGAAGGTAGACACCATATGAAAGATGCTACAAATATCGCTCTACCAAGTTAACAATATCTCATCATAAATGGCGTTTAAACAAATGTGAAGCAGTATAGGAAATAAATCATATGCACGATGCAAACAACATCACACTACCAAGTTAGAGGTCTCTCGTCATTAGTGCCATTGCATATCCACAGCTTATCACGTGTAAACTAAGGAGAAGGCATTTCAACAAATTAGAAGCAATGAAAGCTAGACACCATATGAAAGATGCAACAAATATCACTCTACCAAGTTAAAACTGTCCCGTCATAAGTGTCATTTCAACAAATTAGTAGTACAAGCTAGAAAAGAATGCAAGATGTAACCTATATCACACTCCCAAGTCAAACATGTCTTATGATAAGTGATTGTTGCAGGTTACACAACAGTAGTAATTTGATGTAAGAACATGGTTTTATAGACAGATATTGTATGTTCTAGAAACAGGAACACGTGTCTTATTCACAAGTATAATGTGTAAAGTAAGCAGATAGAATTCAACAAAATTAGAAGCAATACAAGCTAGACATCACACATAACATGCAACCACATATAACAGTGCCAAGTTAGAGGGAGCACCGGTGATGGTACGGTAGGGGAGACGTGCTCATCATCAACACAGTTACGTTGAGTGTCTGTGCATGTGTTGTCTTGCAAATCATCTTGGGGGGATGGAGGAGTAGAATCTATAGAGTCCCTCCGTTTGGAAGGAGCACCTTTATCCACTGCCTTGCTAACTTCCTTCTGCTTTATTGATTTTGAATTGTCAAGTAAAAACAACAAGAAAAAGCAATAAAATTCTCTCTTTAGAACTCATTCATGCATGATACTGACAATCACTACTTTGATGTAAGGCAAACACATGATACTAGGATGGAATATGTACGAAAAACATGATGGCATGGCATGTTCACAACTATTTGTGTAAACTAAGCAGAAACCATTCCAACAAATAAGAAGCAATGCAAGCTAGACACCACATGAAAGATGCAACCAATATGACTCTGCCAAGTTAAAAGCGTCCCATCATAAATGGCATTTCAACAAATTAGAAGCAGCGCATGCTATAAATCATATGAAAGATGCAACTAATATCGCACTGCATATACTAAAGGTGTCTCGTCATATTGATTGATGTGGGATACAAAAAACAATAGTTTTATGTAAGGACATGCTTAATAGACAGATGTACTATGTACTAAATACAGGAAGGCATGTCACATGAACAGGTATAATGTATAAGCTAAGCAGAATAGCACATGCAGTTTAACCAGATTGAAAGAATTACAATCTAGACACCATATGCAACATGCAACCACATATAACGCTGCCAAGTTAGAGCAAGCACCTGCGATGCTAGTGTAGGGGAAATGCGGTAATCAACTATAGAGCTACATTCACTATTGAAAGTGCAACTATCCCTGGGTGGTTTTGGTAATGATTAATAACATAGCTCATTGAACTAATGCCATTTAAAGATAAACATTTTAGGGAAGTTCAATGATTGGCATGGCATCGATAAGGATTGTGGACCCCTCAAAATGCCAAGGACAAAAGATTGGCTCAATCTCTAAAGTCCAAGACTCTACATTTTCTATTTTAGTGATCCAAGATCACATTGAGTCTATAGGAAAGCCAATACTATTAAAAGGGGATGAGGTGTTGCTTAATGGCTTGTTTGCTCAAAATGCTCAGTGAATGCTCCAAAAGGCCTCAACCACTTTCTCATATCCACATATGTCCCAAACCAAAAGTCAAACTCGGCCCCACCGATTTGATCCATCCGGCGCCACCGAGTTAATTTGACATAGCCACTGCCAGAAACCCTAGTCATTTCGGTCTCACCGATAGGGATCTCGGTCTCACCAAGATGGGGTTGCAAACTCTCTGTTTCCCTTCGTAATGTTTCGTTCTAACCGAGATGAGCGATCTGTAATGCAAACTCTCTGTTTCCCTTTCGTAACACTTCGGTCCCAGCGAGACGAGCGAATCAGTCCCACCGAGTTTGCCTGACCAACTCTCTGGCTAGCTTATTACCAAAGTCGGTCGAACCGAGTTTGTGTAATCGGTTAAACCGAGATTACGTTAAGCCCTAACCCTAATGATATCGGTCCCACCGAGTTGACATGTCGGTCCCACCAAAATTGCCTAACAGTCACATTATGTATTGAATCAGTCCGACCAAGTTGTCTGATTCGGTCCCACCAAGTTTGGTATATTGTGTGTGACGGTTAGATTTTGTGTGGAGGCTATATATACCCCTCCACCCTCTCCTCATTCGTGAGGGAAGCTATCAGAACATGCCTACACTTCCACTACTCATTTTTTGAGAGAGAGACACCTACTCATGTGTTGAGACCAAGATATTCCAATCCAACCATATGAATCTTGATCTCTAGCCTTTCCCAAGTTGCTTTCCACTCAAATCATCTTTCCACCAAATGCAATACTATGATAGTGAGTTGAGTGTTGGGGAGACTATCATTTGAAGCACAAGAGCAAGGACTTCATCATCAACACACCATCTATTACCTTTGGAGAGTGGTGTCTCCTAGATTGGTTAGGTGTCACTTGGGAGCCTATGACAAGATTGTGGAGTGAACCAAGGAGTTTGTAACGGCAAGGAGATCGCCTACTTCGTGAAGATCTACCCTAGTGAGGCAAGTCCTTCGTGGGCGATGGCCATGGTGGGATAGACAAGGTTGCTTCTTCATGGACCCTTCATGGGTGGAGCCCTCCGTGGACTCGCGAAACCGTTACCCTTTGTGGGTTGAAGTCTCCATCAACTTGGATGTAGGATAGCACCACCTATCGGAACCACGCCAAAAACATCCGTGTCTCCTATTGCGTTTGCACTCTCCAAACCCATCTGTCGGCGTTTTGGGAACGGGGGTTCCCAGACTTGCCTGCCTGCGGCCTGCAGCGTGGCTCAAGTGGGGGCCCAATGCGGCCCAGCTTCATCAGCTCAAGCTCAAGACCCTCACAAGGGGCCAAGCCTCGCGGGGTGGATGACAGGAAGCTTCCTCAGGAGTGGCCTCACCAGGCAGCCTCGCGAGGAGGCGGAGAGATCAAGGCAGTGTACCTCGTGAGGGGCCCATGATGCAAGCCATGACAATCGAGACCAGGCGGGTGCCAGGTGGGCGCCGGCCTGCGCAGTGTCCTAGTTTCCCCTTTGGTGCAAAGGGGGCAAGCACAGGCCAAGGCATCAGGCAAAGGTTACCGTTTCGGTGCAACAAGACCAAGACCAGCAGAGCGGCAGGACGGAGGTCATCGTGGAGCCCAGGATGGCGTCACCGCCAATGCCTTTGGCAGCCGAAGACCAACGTTTGTGTACTAGATGTTCCCCTTCAAAATGGCCAATTGTTGGCGACGTTCCCGCTCATTATTTGGGAAGAGGCCCAGGGCCTCCCTCTATAAATAGGACTAGCCACCACAGAGTAGAGGCATCGGGATATCGAGCAGAGAGAATCTAGAGAGAGGTGACTGAACTCACCCAAGCAGTTCATGGCATGAGTTCAAGAACAACCCCTTGCTAGGCTGTTCCCCTTTGTACTGTTCATCATCAGCCCCTGAGGCAATCCACCACACCACACACTAGAGTAGGGTATTACACCACAATGGTGGCCTGAACCAGTATAAATCTTGTGTCCCTTGTGTGTTCTTCTTTCTAGTCTAGATTCCTTGAGAGGCACGTGAGCTGGTAGGGGAAAGATCTTCGTGCGCATCCCAGTGTTCAAACCTCAAGGGTCTGCCGAAACCCGAAATCCGACATTTGGCGCGCCAGTTAGGGGTGCGCCGGAATCTTTCTTCCACTGTTCGCGTGTGATCTTCCGTCGTGTCCATGGCTGACGCTCGTCGGGTTCGCGCCAAGCGTCTGGCTGCTCTCGCCACCCGCGTCGCCTAGACGGTGACCGTCGGCGGTCGCACCCATCGTTCCCCATCGCCTGCCGTCAACGCCGCCATCGGCCCAGCGGGGAACGAGCAGCAGGCCTCGTCCCTGCATCCTTTGGTGTGGTGGGAAGGCTGCACCGCCACCCCATCACTGACTCCGGCCGGTTCATCGTCCCATGCCCGTCGAGCCCCCACGGACGCGCATGCCGCACTGCTCCTGGCGCGTGAGCTCCTGCACTACCGTCCCGTCGACGACCTCTACGAGGACTGGCTCGCCCGCATCACCGAGCTCGTCAGCGCCACAGGGGGCTCTCCTATGCCATCCCTCTTGCTGCCTCGCCCTCCATCCTGCGCAGGAGGCGTGGATCAGGAGGTGCCTCCGCCACCTCCTCCCCAAGAAGGCGCTTTGGCTCCAAGGCACGCGGCCCCAGGACAAGACCCTCCGCGTCCGACGCCTGCACGACAAGGAAGGGGCTGCCAAGAAATCCCTCGTCCCCAAGAAGGTGCTCGTGTGCTCCCGACACCGGTGCGCCATGACCGCATCCCTGCACCACTGTGTCAAGACCCCACGCTGCTCCAAGAGGTGGCGCGTGAGAACTTCCAGGAGCAAGCCCAGTACCGGCATAGGCCACCGGTGGCCACCGCAGGCTGTCGCGCCTTCACCGCCGAGCTACGCAGTGTCGCGTGGCCCGGCAAGTTCAAGCCAGACCTGCCTCCTCGCTACGATGGCAGTGCAGACCCCACGAAGTTCCTGCAGCTCTACGAGCTGGGCATCAAAGCCGCCAACAGGGACGAAAAGGTCATGGCAAATTGGTTTCCCATGGCACTCAAAGATGGTGCCCGCACCTGGCTCCTGAACCTAGCTCCTAGCACGATCTCCTCCTGGGACGAGATGCGCACTCGCTTCATCGCCAACTTCCAAGGCACTCGCGACCGGCCCCCGGCCATGAGCGACCTGCGCCGCATCAAGCAACAACCAGGAGAGACCCTGCAGAAGTACATCCAACGCTTCAACAACGCTCGCCTCAAGATTCCCAGGGTGACTGAGGAGGCCATCTTCTCAGCCTTCTCCGATGGCGTGTGTGACATCAAGATGAAAGAGGAGCTGGCAATCCATGAAGACCTGTGCACATCCTTAGAGCTGTTCAACTTGGCAACCAAGTGCGCCAGGGCTGAGGAAGGGCGCTTCTCCCTCCTCGAGCTTCTGGCTGCCGATCCAGAAGAGAAGAAGCCCAAGGTCAAGGACGTGAAGCGCAAGGGGTGCTCGCAGCGGAGTCAGACACCAAGCAAGGAAGGGATCAGCCTGAGTCATCCAAGGGCAGCCGGTACTGCGTGTACCAAGACCTCCACAACACCAACGGATGCCAAGAGCTCAGGGCCGTGCGAGATGGGTGTATCGGTTGATGCCCCGACCGCAGCGACCGGGGCTATGGCCGAGGAGGAAGAAGAGGTGCAGGACGATGGGAAGACCGTGGCCCTCGACAAGGGTGGCGTGACCGACCTTGCGAGGATCGATGGTAGGACCAGCCTCGCGAGGGAGGTTGGAGGGATCAACCCCATGAGGATCGCCCTCAAGGCAACGCAGGCCTCCCTCCTCTGCCACCACCGCCGAGAAGGAATGAAGACCATCATCAGGACGAGGGGGCTGGGGGCTTCCAGGAGCCGCGCGCAATCGCTTGCATCCTGGGCGGTGCCCAGGCCCCAGCCTCACAGTGCATCTTCAAGTAGTTTGCTCGCAAGGTGAATGCAGTCCTCCCCAAGCTTGAGGCCATACGCCCCCTCAGGTGGTCTGCATGCGCTATCACGTTCAGCTCAGCGGATCAGCTCAAGTGCGCAGCAACGGCTGGAGTCCTCCCGATGCTTTGCTCCCCCGTCATCAGCAATGTGCAAGTCACCAGGACCCTCATCGATGGCGGAGCAGGACTCAACATCCTGTCCGTCGAGACATTCAACAATCTCTAAGTGCCATATGATTAGCTTCAGCCAACCAAGCCTTTCTCGGGAGTCACTAATGGTTCCACCGTTCTGATAGGGCAAGTTCGCCTTCCTATCACCTTTGGGCAGCACAACAACTACTGCACCGAGCTCATTGACTTCGACGTCGCCCACATTCGCCTGCCATACAATGCCATCCTCGGGTACCCATCCCTGGCCAAGTTCATGGCAGTGACTCACCATGGCTACAATGTCCTCAAGATGCCAGGAAGCGGTGGAGTCATCACAGTGCCTTGTGAGGAAAGGGATGCGGTGTGTTCTCTTGATCGTGCCTTCCAGGCCGCAGCAATCGAAGACCCAGATCACAGGAGCGGAAGACATCCCGAGGCAGTCCCCCAAAAGAAGAAGGTTTCACCTAGTTCGAAACCTCAGGAGGCAGGCACCTCCGGAGGTGTTGCATCAGGATCGGCGCCCGTTCAAGGGGCGCCACCCTCTGTCGCATAGGAAGGCGCGCTCGGCGCCCTCCTTGGGTAGGGCTCGGGGGCTCTTTCTTGGAGAGCCACCGACATAGCCAAGGTCACGAGGGAGGCACTCGGGCACCACTTGGAGGCGTGCTTCAAGGCACGTTTCCCTCAGGAAGGCGTGAGGCAAGGAGGGCCAAACCCTCAGGTGTTCATCGCGAGGAACATTTAGGAGCTATAGGAGTCGAGAGTCATCCACGGCAGCCGCCGCCTACCCGCCGTAGCCCCACATCCAGGCGAGGATGGAGGGCTGCGTGTCTGCATCGACGTACCAGGGCTCAACCGAGCCTTGTCTCAGGAGCGCCTCTGGCCTTCGCGCGTGGGGCGTTGTGAGGGTCCGCCTCACAGCTACGCTCGCATGCCTTTTGGCCTGCCGAACGCGGCTGCCGCTCACCAGCGCCTGCTGAGGAGCATTCTGGAGGCTCAGGTGGCCAGGCATCGCGCCTTCCTGGAGGAGATGGAGATGGACCTTGCCGAGCCGCCCGGACCTCCAGAGCCTCCCGAGGCTCAGGGCTTCAAAGGCTCGTGAGGATTGGCTTCTTCACCACGCGTCATCATCTACTCCAACACTCGCTCTGCAATGATACCAGGTGACATCTTTCAAGTTCCGTTTTCAGCTGGGAGCGCCCGTAGGGCTGCATCATTCCCAGGTCGCGTGGGTCCGTCCCTGCGGCACGTATCCGTTTTGCATATGCTCTTTACCTACCTTGTTGGGGGCGCCCCTCGGGCTGCATTATCCCCAAGCTGCTCGGGCCTGACCCGGTGGCGTTTGCTTTTTCTGCATCTATCTAAATGGATTTGCTCCTCCGCGCTTAAACCCGATTCCCATGGTTATCATCTTTTGCTTATCACGGACCTCTCCGCTCTCATGCAAAGCGCTTGCACATTAAAAGGGGGTGCCTGAGCATCGCGACTCATGGGCTCTTACTGGCTCTCCAGCCCTCACCCCCTGGCCTTGACCCACGGCATCGTGACCTGTCATACCAGCGGCGGCTGAGCTTGCTCGAGGGCCGGGACCTGAGGACGTAGAGCATTTGCATTCTAACCACCATGCAGGAACACACCATTGATAAAGGCCCAGAGCCATGCGCAACCCACCTAGGGCCTCATGAGTCCCGCGCTGGCTCACGGGTGCCCAGATACACCTCTCCTAGCCCTACCGTGCCGGCCACGTGTCAGGGAGGGGCTGTACACGCAGCAGGGAATCCTCCCGGAGGGGAGCCCCCTCCCATGCACTAGTGGAAGCACCATGCTCCGTGCTGGCTGACGACACTGCCAGGAGCGGCTATGCCCGTACACATACGGAAGCACTATGCTCCGCGCTGGTGATAAACAACTGAGGGTGGCCCACGGCTGTATCAACCTCAGGGAGCCCAGAGCTCAGTGTCTGGCACCATCGCAACGCCTCCCCTCGGGAGTGCCACGCGAGGGGGCTGGACACGGGGGCTGCGCCCGGGCCACGCCCGAACGCGCGCCACCCAGCCAGGTCCCTCGGACCTGGTCGTCGCGCGCCCTTCCCCGAGCGGAGCCAAGGTATGAGAACTCGTTTGAACGTCAAGGGGGACTCCTGAGCATCGCGACTCAGGAGCCTAACTGGTCACGTAGCCCCTCACTCCTTAGTCCCGTCCTGGTTTCCAGTCGGGGCTAACGACGGCTGAGGTATGCGCGGGGCCGGGCCCTACCGACGTAGAACGACAAATCCACTCCTATGCCTCCCTTCCCTACTTGTTGTTTGCGTGTCAAGGGGGACTCCTGAGCATTGTGACTCAGGAGCCTAACTTGCCACGTAGCCCCTCACTCCTTAGTCCCGTCCTGGTTTCCAGTCGGGGCTAACGGTGGCTGAGGTATGCGCGGGGTCGGGCCCTGCCGACATAGAACACACGCAAATAGGAGGGAAAATGCAAATTCCAGGGAATTCAAAAGCAAATATTACAAGCCATAGATTGCCTCACAACGCCAAACACGAGTTTAAACGCCTCCACGAGGCATGGTAACAGAACATAAGCTGTGAAGGGATCACTTTCAAGTAGCGTCGCCGCCTGTGGTGGAGTCATGCTGGGCGGCTCCACCTCCTGAGGCCGCGGAGCTGGCGGCGTCGCGCCTGGGCAAGGTGTTGAAGGCATGGAACCTCCCCAGCAAAGCCTCGGCTCGACCTTTCATGGCCTCAGCAGCAGCAGCGGCAAGGTCGCCGCTCATGGGCTCCAGTAGGCTGTCGAGGTCGACGTTGGGGTCGCGAAGGTAGACATGGTTGAGGACACGCGTCAGCGCTGCAGAAGACAGGGCACGCGCCTCGGCCTCGGCCGTGGGGCCAAGGCCGTCCGTGACATCTTCAAGCGCGAGGACCAGGAAGGGAAGCAGCTCGGCAGGGCCGTCCTCTGCACCATCCAACGGCTTCTCTAAGCCGCCCTCATAAAGTGTCTTCAGTGCGGCGCGAGCTTTCTCCTCCAGCTTGGCAAAGGCCACTCGATCCTCGGCCAGGACCTTCGCCTTGCTGTCCAGCTCGGTCCTCCACCTTCAGCGCCTGCTCTAGCGTCTCCAACCAGCCGCGGCAGTCATCAAGCTCGGTGTCCCGGTCTCTGACGGCAGCCTCCCGAGCCTTCATCTCCTTATCCTTCTCCTGGCGGACGCGGACCCCCTTCGCGAGGTCGTAACGTAGGTCGTGCAGCTCGACCTCCGGTGCCTTGCAGCAGCCCTGGGCATCCGCAGCGTTGCCCAGGGAAGCGTCGCGAGCGGCCTTGGCCTGGCAGGCCGCCTGTCTCTCCCCATCGGAGGCCGACATGGCCTGGCTCAGCGCCGCTCGGACGGAGGCGGAAGAACGGGCCCAGCCAGAAGCTAGCTCCAGGCGCCCGACCACCAGGCACGGGTCCGCGCTCCGAAGATCCTCCTGCAGCCGGATCAGTTCGTTGGCAGCGTGATCATGGCTTTGGAGGAAGGAGCCCCCTGGTCCTTGGACACCTCAGCGGCAGCATCAAGCGCAGGAAACTCCAGAGTCAGCGGGGCCACGGGGGCTGACTCCTCGCCAGAGTGCCCCTGCTGGGCTCGCGAGGACGACCAGGCAGGGGAGGCATGAGCCTTGATGCCCCCTTTCCCCGCAGATGAAGGTACTACCCTGGCAGACGAGCTTGCCTCGAGCGGGGCTGCAGAAGCCCCCTTTGACCTTTTTGCCGTGGGCGCCGGCCTGGCCAAGAGAATGCACATGTCAAGCCTCGGTGGCAGAAACAAAGCAAAGCGCGGATCGAGCACTTATTGGTCGTCGTTCACGGACTCAAGAAGCCTTCGGCCAAACTTGAAGCCCGAGAGCCTACAGCTGGGATCGGCTTTGGGAGGCCCGGAAGCACAAGGCGCGTCGGGAGGACCGGAGCTGGCCTCATACCGCCCCGGGGCCAGAGCAGACCTTGGGAGGACCAGCCCCGGCCTGCCCTTCCTCGGAACCAGGGGAGAATCCTCCCCTCCTCGCCTGGCGCCGGCCTCGTCGTCCGGCATGGAGCGGAGGGCGCATGACCTGCGTTGAGGGAAGGAATCCCCCGACTCCTTGCCTGTCGCCTTGGAGTCAAACTCTTCTTCCTCCTCCTCCTCCTCTTCCTCCTCACTCCCGCCGAAGTCGTCGGAGGACACATTCAACGTCGCCAACGCCGCTAGATCCCCGGGAGCTTCTGCGGGCACCAGCCCCTCACCATTGATGGTGGGCATGGCGTTCACCACCTGCTCCCAATCGCCGTGAAGGAACAGGGGGATGGGAGCGCCCTCCGGCCTCGCCACGTCTCCCCCAACCAAGGAATGGAGAGCCGCAACCAGATCTTCGTCGACCAGGGCCACGGAGCTCAGGCGAAGGGCAGCGTCCGCTTCCCCGAGCCTCCACAACGGGAGCAAGTGCTCCCGGAGTGGAGCCACCCGGTGCTCCAGGAACTCCCTCAGGAGCGTGGCCCCGGTCAGCTTCGCCGCCCCCAAGTTGCCTGGCCTCAAGTCCGCGTTCATCTTCTTCAGCACCGCCCTCGCGCGGGGGTCGACAAGCTCCGCGCAAGACCATGCACCAACGGCCTTGGGCTGCCCCATGGGCAGCACCAGTCGGGTGGAGGCGTCCGACATCCACCATGACCCACTTGCTCCGGAAGCCTTCGATCCTCTTCCCAGGCTTCGAGATGGCATTGGAGTTGGAGTATGCGATAAAGCTCATGCATGCGGAGATGGGGCCGCGAGAAACCCGGAGGTAAAAGTAATGACGGAGCAAGGCCACCGAGGGCTTTACCCCAAGTGAGCCTCACAATAGTAGGAAAACATCGCTAGGAGAAGAACAGAGTTGGGGTGGAGATGCGAGCATGCAAGTTGTACTGGCGAAGAATAGCAAAGAAGAACTCGGAAAAAGGGGGCATCAGACCGGCGATGATGGCGCTCACAAAGAGTGGGTAGAAGGTGCTCCCCTTGCCTTCAGGCTGGCCGGAGCCGGCCCTAAGCATAGTCGCTCCCTCGTTGCCCTGCGCCACCGTCCTTAGGCGCGTGAGGGCGAGATTCTTCTCCGACAAGTTTGGGGGATCCAGAGCCGACGAGTACCAGGCCTCGCTCGGGGCCTTGCGAGGCGCCATGGCTTGCCGGATAGGAAGGATTGAGACAGATCTGGAGGATTTCGGGAGGAGGAAAGAGAAGAGCAAGAAAGGGGATCTGGAGCAAGACGAGCGATAGAGAGGCAAGTAAGTCTGGCCCAGGCACCCCTTTTGTCAGAAGGACGGTTGCCGAGGCGTCGTGAGGAAGCGGAGACGCCCACGTCCAATCAATCGCCACGCGGCGCCCAAGGCCGCAGGCTATTAGGGCCCGCGGCGCTTTGCACTTGCCCCTTCGCTTCTCTGCTAAGCCAAGTCCGGGCACGCCTTGGGGCCGGGGGCTACTGTCGGTGTTCTGGGAACGGGGGTCCCCAGACTTGCCTGCCTGCGGCCTGCGACGTGGCTCAAGTGCGGGCCCAGTGCGGCCCATCTTGATCAGCTCAAGCTCAAGACCCTCGCGAGGGGCCAAGCCTCGCAGGGTGGACGACAGGAAGCTTCCTCAGGAGCGGCCTCACCAGGCAGGCTCGTGAGGAGGCGGAGAGATCAAGGCAGGGTACCTCGTGAGGGGCCTGTGACGCAAGCCATGACGATCGAGACCAGGCGGGCGCCAGCCTGCGCAGTGTCCTAGTTTCCCCTTCGGTGCAAAGGGGGAAAGCACATGCTAAGGCATCAGGCAAAGGTTACCGTTTCGGTGCAACAAGACCAAGACCAGCAGAGCGGTAGGACAGAGGTCATCGTGGAGCCCTGGACGGCGTCACCGCCAATGCCTTTGGCAGCCAAAGACCAACTTTCGTTAGGATAAGTGTACTAGATGTTCCCCTTCAAAATGGCCAATTGTTGGCACCCTGCCCGCTCATTATTTGGGAAGAGGCCCAGGGCCTCCCTCTATAAATAGGACTAGCCACCACAGAGTAGACGCATCGGGATATCGAGCGGAGAGAATCTAGAGAGAGGCGAGTGAACTCACCCAAGCAGTTCATCGCACCAGTTCAAGAACAACCCCTCGCTAGGCTGTTCCCCTTTGTACTATTCATCATCAGCCCCCGAGGCAATCCACCACACCACACACTGGAGTAGGGTATTACACCATAATGGTGGTCTGAACCAGTATAAATCTTGTGTCCCTTGTGTGTTCTTCTTTCTAGTCTAGATTCCTTGAGAGGCACGCGAGCTGGTAGGGGAAAGATCTTCGTGCACACCCTAGTGTTCGAACCTCAAGGGTCTGCTGGAACCCGAAATCCGACACCATCCCTTTACATTCTTGCAAGTTGCATGATTTACTTTCCGCTTCTTATATACTCTTTGCATGCTTGCTTGAATTGTGTTGAGATTGCTTGACTTGTGCTAAATTGTTAAAATCTGCCAAGAACTAAAATTGGGAAAAGGTTAAGTTTTTATTTGGTCAAGTAGTCTAATCACCCCCCTCTAGACATACTTTCGATCCTAAAATTGGTATCAGAGCTTTGGTCTCCATTTGCCTTGATTTCCATAGCTTTTGGTGATCATAGCCTTGGTTTCACAACCTAGGAGAGTATGGCGTTTAGCGAGGGAATTACCACCGTAGAGGTCCTTACTTTGATGGTACTAACTTTGCTAGTTGGAAGCATAAGATGAAAATGCATATTCTTGGACATAACCCCACCATTTGGGCTATTGTGTGTATTGGCTTGCAAGGTGAATTCTTTGATGGGAGAGAACCGAACCGTGAAGCTACTGCGGAAGAGTTGAAGATGCTGAAATACAACACTCAAGCTTGTGATATCCTCTTCAACGGATTGTGCCCCGAAGAATTCAAAAAATCAGCCACCTTGAGAATGCAAAGGAAATTTGGGATAATTTGATTGATATGCACGAAGGTACCGACTCCGTCAAGGAATCCAAATTGGATGTGCTTCAAAGTCAACTTGACAAGTTCAAAGTGAAGGATGGTGAAGGTGTCGCTAAAATGTACTCTAGGCTTGCTCTCGTCACAAATGAGATTGCCAGCTTAGGAATCGAAGAGATGACCGATAAATTCATCATCAAGGAGATCCTAAGATCCTTGGATGGAAAATATGATACCGTGTGCACATTGATCCAAATGATGCCCAATTACAAAGATCTCAAGCGAACGGAAGTCATTGGAAGAATTGTTGCTCATGAGATGTCACTCAAGGATAAGGAAGAGCTTCACAACAAGTCAAGTGGTGCTTACAAAGCCTCATGTGATGCTCCTACATCATCATGTGAGAAACAAACCTTCAATGAGGAATTGAGCTTAATGGTGAAAAACTTCAACAAGTTCTACAAGATTAGAAGCAAGGAAAGAAGATCCAAGTCAAGGTCCTACAATGACAAAAGATTTGAGTCGTGAACGTAATTGCTACAATTCTGGAAGACCCGGACACTACTCCAATGAGTGTACGGCTGCTTAAAAAAGGAGAGAAGAGTCACCTAAAAGAAGAAGTAGAAGAGAAGAATCACCACCAAGAGAGAGAAGGAATAGAGATGATCGTTATGAACAAAGAACCTCCCGGAGAAGCAAGTATTCAAAAAGGAAGGACAAGTCATCAAAGAGCTACACAAAGCAAAGACATCAAGATCATGTTGGTGAATGGGTATCCGACTCCGACTCCGACCATCACTCTGAGAGAAGCTATCACTCCGACTCTGAATATACTCAAGATGAAGGTGTTGTCGGTCTAGCACTTGTGTCAACCAACTCCTACAACATATTTGACTCACCAAATTAAGGAATTGGAAGATGCTTCATGGCTAAAGGCCCAAAGGTATCACACCCCAAGTATGTTGATTTCAATAGTGATGAAGATGACTTGTTAGGTGATGATGATTTACTTGTTGACAACTCTAGTGATGAATACTATGATGAAACGTCAATTAATCATGCTAATCAAGATAAAACGAATGACAATGATAAGGACATGATTGAGAGTCTAACTAAGAACTAAACACTCTTAAGTTAGCTCATGAAACTACCTTGGAAGATCATCAAGAACTTTTAAAGACTCATGAGAAGTTACGCTTTGAAAAGCTCAACCTTGAGCAAGAGCATGAGTTTTTAAAGGAAATCAATGATGATCTTCACAAGAAGAGTTCTTCTTACATTTCCAAGCATTTACTCTTATCTACTTACATGCCACAAGTCAAGTTTAGCAACAAGAGTAAGAAAGATTATTCTTCTAGTAGTAATAACAATCATGCTAAATCCAATGTAATTGCTTCTAGTAGTTCTCTTGGTTCCACTAATGATTCTCTTAGCCAAGTTACACTTGAGCAAGAAAATAGCTTTCTGAAGGGAATTATAGAGAAGGGTGTCTACAAGAGCCTTGCCGGAAGTAAGCAATTTGAGGAAATGTACGCAAGCAAGGAAGGCACCAGAAGAATCAAGGTGTTGGTTGATACGTCTCCAACGTATCTATAATTTTTGATTGCTCCATGCTACTTTATCTACTGTTTTGGACTATATTGGGATTTATTTTCCACTTTTATATTACTTTTGGGACTAACCTATTAACCGGAGGCCCAACCCAGAATTGTTGTTTTTTGCCTTTTTCAGTATTTCGAAGAAACAGAATATCAAATGGAGTCCAAACGGAATGAAACCTTCGGGATCGTGATTTCCCAACCGAACATGATCAAGGAGGCTTGGACCCTACTCCAATCAGTACCAGAGGCAGTCACGAGGGTGGAGGGCGCCCCCTGGGCGCGCCCCCCTACCTCGTGGGCCCCTCGGAGCTCCACCGATGTACTTCTTCCTCCTATATATACCTACGTATCCCTGAATGATCAGAACGGGAGCCGAAAACCTAATTCCACCGCTGCAACTTTCTGTATCCACGAGATCCCATCTTGGGGCCTGTTTCGGAGCTCCAGCGGAGGGGGCATCCACCATGGAGGGCTTCTACATCATCACCATAGCCCCTCCGATGAAGTGTGAGTAGTTTACTTCAGACCTTCGGGTCCATAGCTAGTAGCTAGATAGCTTCTTCTCTCTTTTTGGATCTCAATACAATGTTCTCCCCCTCTCTCGTGGAGATCTATTCGATGTAATCTTCTTTTTGCGGTGTGTTTGTTGAGACCGATGAATTGTGGGTTTATGGTCCAGTATTATCTATGGAAAATATTTGATTCTTCTCTGAATTCTTTTATGTATGATTGAGTTATCTTTGCAAGTCTCTTCGAATTATCTTTTTGGTTTGGTCAACTAGATTGGTAGTTCTTGCAATGGGAGAAGTGCTTAGCTTTGGGTTCAATCTTGCGGTGTCCTTACTCAGTGACAGAAAGAGGTGCAAGGCACGTATTGTATTGTTGCCATCGAGGATAACAAGATGGGTTTTTTTATCATATTGCATGAATTTATCCCTCTACATCATGTCATCTTGCTTATGGCGTTACTCTATTTTTACTTAATACTCTAGATGCATGCTGGATAGCGGTCGATGAGTGGAGTAATAGTAGTAGATGCAGAATCCTTTCGATCTACTTGTTTTGGACGTGATGCCTATATACATGATTATCGCCTAGATATACTCATAACTATGCTCAATTCTGTCAATTGCTCAACAGTAATTTGTTCACCCACCGTAGAATACTTATGCTCTTGAGAGAAGCCACTAGTGAAACTTATGGCCCCCGGGTCTGTTCTCATCATATCAATCTATATCACTTTATTTACTTGCTTTGTTTTTACTTTGCCTTTACTTTTTACTTTGCATCTATCTATCAAAAATACCAAAAATATTATCTCTATCAGATCTCACTCTCGTAAGTGACCGTGAAGGGATTGACAACCCCTAAGCATTGGTTGCGAGTTGCTATCATTTTATGTAGGTACGAGGGACTTGTGCGTGGTCTCCTACTGGATTGATACCTTGGTTCGCAAAAACTGAGGGAAATACATACGCTACTTTACTGCATCATCCTCTCCTCTTCGGGGAAATCCAACGCAGTGCTCAAGAGGTAGCAAGAAGAATTTCTGGCGCCGTTGCCGGGGAGGCTCACGCAAGCAAGTCAACCATACCAAGTACCCATCGCAATCCCTATCTCTCGCATTACATTATTTGCCATTTGCCTCTCGTTTTCCTCTCCCCCACTTCACCCTTGCCGTTCTATTCGCCCTCTCTTTCCCAATCTCCTCCTCTCTTTCCCTTTTGCCTTTTTCTCATTGCCTTTCTATTTGCTTGTATGTTGGATTACTTGTTGCCATGGCACAAGATAATACCAAATTGTGTGATTTCTCGAATACCAATAATAATGATTTCCTTAGTACTCTGATTGCTCCTCTTAATAATGATGAGTCTTGTGAAATCAATACCGCTTTGTTGAATCTTGTTATGAAAGATCAATTCGCCGGCCTTCCTAGTGAAGATGCTGCTACTCATCTAAACAATTTTGTCGATTTGTGTGATATGCAAAAGAAGAAAGATACAGATAACAATATTGTCAAATTGAAGTTATTCCCGTTTTCACTTAGAGATCATGCTAAAGTTTGGTTTTCATCTTTGCCTAAAAAAAGTATTGATTCTTGGAACAAGTGCAAAGATGCTTTTATCTCTAAGTTTTTCCTCTCGCTAAGATTATCACTCTTAGGAACGACATCATGAATTTTAAACAACTTGATCATGAGCATGTTGCCCAATCTTGGGAAAGAATGAAATTAATGCTTCGCAATTGCCCTACTCATGGTTTGAATTTATGGATGATCATACAATTTTTTTATGCCGGATTGAATTTTGCTTCTAGAAATCTTTTAGATTCGGCCGCGGGAGGCACTTTTATGGAAATTGCGTTAGGGGATGCTCCCAAATTTCTTGATAATATTATGGCTAATTATTCTCAATGGCACACCAAAAGATCTTCTAGTAAGAAAGTGCATGCTATAGAAGAAATCAATGTTTTGAGTGAAAAGATGGATGAACTTATGAAGATGTTTGCTCCTAAAAATACTCCTCTTTATCCCAATGATATGCCTTTATCTACCTTGCTTGAGAATAATAATGAATCTATGGATGTGAATTTTGTTGGTAGGAATAGTTTTGGAAACAACGCTTATAGAGGGAATTTTAATCCTAGGCCTTATCCTAGTAATCCTTCTAATAATTATGGAAATTCCTACAATAACTCTTATGGAAATTTTAATAAGATGCCCTCTGAATTTGAGAGTAGTGTTAAAGAGTTTATGAATTCACAAAAGAATTTTAACGCTTTGCTTGAAGAGAAATTGCTTAAAGTTGATGATTTGGCTAGGAACGTTGATAGAATTTCTCTTGAAATTGATTCTTTAAAGATTAGATCTATTCCTCCTAAGCATGATATCAATGAGTCTCTCAAAGCCATGAGAATTTCCATTGATGAGTGCATGGAAAGAACCGCTAGGATGCGTGCTTCCAAAGATGCCTTTATTAAAGCGTGTTCTTCCAATCCCTATGAAAATCAAGATGAAGATCTAAAAGTTATTGATGTGTCCCCCATTAAATTTTTGTTTTGCAATATGAATCTTGACGAATCTGAAGATTATCTTCCTTTACCTAGAAGGCGTTTTAAGAATTCGGAGTTTCTAGATCTTGATGATGAAATTGATGAAAGTGGGATTGAAATAAATAAAAACCGTGATGTTGCTAAACCCACTATTTTGGATCTCAAGGAATTTAATTATGAAAATTGCTCTTTGATTGGTTGTATTTCCTTGTTGCAATCCGTGTTAGATTCTCCTCATGCTTATAGTCAAAATAAGGCCTTTACCGAACATATTGTTGATGCTTTGATACAATCTTATGAAGAAAAACTTGAGTTGAAAGTTTCTATCCATAGAAAACTCTATGATGAGTGGGAACCTACTATTAAAATTAAAATTAAAGATTATGAGTTTCATGCTTTATGTGACTTGGGTGCTAGTGTCTCTACTATTCCCAAAACTTTATGTGATTTGCTAGATTTCCGTGATTTTGATGATTGCTCTCTAAACTTGCATCTTGCGGATTCCACTATTAAAAACGTATGGGAAGAATTAATGATGTTCTTATTGTTGAAAATAGGAATTATGTGCTCGTAGATTTTATCGTTCTTGATATAGATTGCAATCCTTCGTGTCCTATTATTCTTGGTAGACCTTTCCTTAGAACGATTGGTGCAATTATTGATATGAAGGAAGGGAATATTAGATTCCAATTTCCCTTAAAGAAGGGTATGGAACACTTCCCTAGAAAGAAAATAAAATTACCATATGAATCTATCATGAGAGCCACTTATGGATTGCCTACCAAAGATGGCAATACCTAGATCTATCCTTGCTTTTATGCCTAGCTAGGGGCGTTAAATGATAGCGCTTGTTGGGAGGCAACCCAATTTTATTTTGTGTTTTTTGTTTTTGCTTCTGTTGAGGAATAAATAATCCATCCACCATCTTTTTGGATGTGGTTTTATGTTTTAATTAGTGTTTGTGCCAAGTAGGACCTATAGGATAGCCTACGATGATAGTTGATTTGACTCTGTTGAAAAATAGAAACTTTGCGCGCACGAATATAATTATGATAAATCACAGGAACGTGCTTTTGCGTTGATTCTTTTTTCTGCTGATCAATAAACAATTGTCCAGGACTTCCTATTTTGGTAGAATGTTTAGAGTTCCAGAAGTTTGCGTTAGTTACAGATTGCTACAGACTGTTCTGTTTTTGACAGATTCTGTTTTTCGTGTGTTGTTTGCTTATTTTGATGAATCTATGGCTAGTAAATTAGTTTATAAACCATAGAGAAGCTGGAATACAGTAGGTTTAACATCAATATAAATAAAGAATGAGTTCATTATAGTACCTTGAAGTAGTCTTTTGTTTTCTTTCTCTAACGGAGCTCACGAGATTTCTGTTGAGTTTTGTGTTGTGAAGTTTTCAAGTTTTGGGTGAATTCTTTTGATGGATTATGGAACAAGGAGTGGCAAGAGCCTAAGCTTGGGGATGCCCATGGCACCCCCAAGATAATACAAGGACACCAAAAAGTCAAAGCTTGGGGATGCCCCGGAAGGCATCCCCTCTTTCGTCCACTTCCATCGGTAATTTACTTGGAGCTATATTTTTATTCACCAACATGATATGTGTTTTGCTTGGAGCGTCTTGTATTATTTGTGTCTTTTGCTTGTTAGTTTACCACAATCATCCTTGATGTACACATATTTTGAGAGAGCCATACATGAATTAGAATTTGTTAGAATACTCTATGTGCTTCTCTTATATCTTTTGAGCTTGATAGTTTTGCTCATAGTGCTTCACTTATATCTTTTGAGCGTGATAATTTTTGCTCTAGTACTTCACTTAGATCTTTTAGAGCACGGTGATGGATTTGTTTTAAAGAAACTATTTGATCTCTAATGCTTCACTTAGATTATTTTGGGAGTCTTTAATAGCATGGTAATTTGCTTAATGTTAATATACTTGGTGTTCAAGATATGTGAAACTTTCTTTTGAGTGAATTGAATACTAAGATAAGTTTGATGCTTGGTAATTGTTTTGAGATATGGAGGTGATAATATCATAGTCGTGCTAGTTGGGTGATTATGAATTTGAGAAATACTTGTGTTGAAGCTTGCAAATCCCGTAGCATGCATCTATGGTTAAAGTTATGTAACAAATTTGAAACATGAAGAGTACCTGCCTTGTGGATCCTTATGAGTGGCGGTCGGGGACGAGCGATGGTATTTTCCTACCAATCTATCCCCCTAGGAGCATGTGCATAGTACTTGAATTTTTGATGACTTCTAAATTTTTGCAATAAGTATACGAGTTCTTTTGATTAATGTTGAGTCCATGGATTATACACACTTTTACCTTTCGGCCATTGCTAGCTCTTCGGTACTGTGCATTGCCCTTTCTCACCTTGAGAGTTGGCGCAAACTTCGCCGGTGCATCCAAACCCCGTGATACGATATGCTCTATCACACATAAACCTCCTTATATCTTCCTCAAAACAGCCACCATACCTACCTATTATATCATTTCCATAGCCATTCCGAGATATATTGCCATGCAACTTCCACCATCATCATCATGACATGCATTACTTTTGTCATATTGCCATTGCATGATCTTGTAGTTGACATCGTATTTGTGGCAAAGCCACCATGCATTATTTTTCATACATGTCACTCTTGATTCATTGCACCATCTCGGTACACCACCGGAGGCATTCATATAGTCATATCTTGTTCTAAGTATTCGAGTTGTAATCCTTGTGTTGTAATCAATAGAAGTGTGATGATCATCATTGTTAGAGCATTGCCCAAATAAAAAAATAAAAAAAGAGAAAGGCCAAAAAGAAAAAAGAAGGCCCAAAAAATAAAAAATAAAAAGGGCAATGCTACTATCTCTTTTTCCACACTTGTGCTTCAAAGTAGCACCTTGTTCTTCATGTAGTGAGTCTCATATATTGTGCTTCAAAGTAGCACCTTGTTTTTCATGTAGTGAGTCTCATAAGTTGTCTTTTTATACTAGTGGGAATTTTTCATTATAGAACTTGGCTTGTATATTCCTACGATGGGCTTCCTAAAATGCCCTAGGTCTTCATGAGCAAGCAAGTTGGATGCACACCCACTAGTTTTCTTTTGTTGAGCATTCATAGCTCTAGTGCATCAGTTGCATGGCAATCCCTACTCCTCATGTTAACATCAATTGATGGGCATCTCCATAGCCCGTTGATTATCCTCGTCAATGTGAGACGTTCTCCTTTTTGTCTTCTCCACACAATCCCCATCATCATATTCTATTCCACCCATAGTGCTATATCCATGGCTCACACTCATGTATTGCGTGAAGGTTGAAATTTTTTGAGATTATTTAAGTATGAAACAATTGCTTGGCTTGTCATCGGGAGTATAGAAGTTGGGAACATCTTTGTGTGACGAAAATGAAGCATAGCCTAACTATATGATTTTGTAGGGATGAACTTTCTTTTGCCATGTTATTTTGAGAAGACATGATTGCTTTGATTAGTATGCTTGAAGTATTATTATTTTTGTGTTAATATGAACTTTTGTCTTGAATCTTTCGGATCTGAATATTGATATCACAATTAAGAAGATTTACATTGAAATTATGCCAAAGTGTCACTCTGCATCAAAAATTCTTTTTTTATCATTTACCTACTCGAGGACGAGCAGGAATTAAGCTTGGGGATGCCTGATACGTCTCCAACGTATCTATAATTTTTGATTTCTCCATGCTACTTTATCTACTGTTTTGGACTATATTGGGCTTTATTTTCCACTTTTATATTACTTTTTGGACTAACCTATTAACCGGAGGCCCAACCCAGAATTGCTATTTTTTTGCCTTTTCTTACAGTATTTCGAAGAAACAGAATATCAAACAGAGTCAAAACGGAATAAAACCTTCGGGATCGTGATTTTCCAACCGAATGTGATCCAGGAGGCTTGGACCGTACTCCAAGAAGTACCAGAGGTGGTCACGAGGGTGGAGGGCGCCCCCGGGCGCGCCCCCTACCTCGTGGGCCCCTCGGAGCTCCATCGACGTACTCCTTCCTCCTATATATACCTACGTATCCCCGAACGATCAGAACGGGAGCCAAAAACCTAATTCCATCGCCGCAACTTTCTGTATCCACGAGATCCCATCGTGGGGCCTGTTCTGGAGCTCCGCCGGAGGGGGCATCCACCATGGAGGGCTTCTACATCATCACCATAGCCCCTCCAATGAAGTGTGAGTAGTTTACTTCAGACCTTCGGGTCCATAGCTAGTAGCTAGATGGATTCTTCTCTCTTTTTGGATCTCAATACAATGTTCTCCCCCTCTCTCGTGGAGATCTATTTGATGTAATCTTATTTTTGATGTGTGTTTCTTGAGACCGATGAATTGTGGGTTTATGATCCAGTATTATCTATGGAAAATATTTGATTCTTCTCTGAATTCTTTTATGTATGATTGAGTTATCTTTGCAAGTCTCTTCGAATTATCTTTTTGGTTTGGCCAACTAGATTGGTAGTTCTTGCAATGGGAGAAGTGCTTAGCTTTGGGTTCAATCTTGCGGTGTCCTTACTCAGTGACAGAAAGAGTTGCAAGGCACATATTGTATTGTTGCCATCAAGGATAACAAGATGGTTTTTTATCATATTGCATGAATTTATCCCTCTACATCATGTCATCTTGCTTACGGCGTTACTCTTTTTTACTTAATACTCTAGATGCATGCTGGATAGCGGTCGATGAGTGGAGTAATAGTAGTAGATGCAGAATCGTTTCGATCTACTTGTTTTGGACGTGATGCCTATATACATGATCATCGCCTAGATATACTCATAACTATGCTCAATTCTGTCAATTGCTCAACAGTAATTTGTTCACCCATCGTAGAATACTTATGCTCTCGAGAGAAGCTACTAGTGAAACCTATGGCCCCCGGGTCTATTCTCATCATATCCATCTATATCACTTTATTTACTTGCTTTGTTTTTACTTTGCCTTTACTTTTTACTTTGCATCTATCTATCAAAAATACCAAAAATATTATCTCTATCAGATCTCACTCTGGTAAGTGACCGTGAAGGGATTGACAACCCCTAAGCGTTGGTTGCGAGTTGCTATCGTTTTGTGTAGGTACGAGGGACTTGTGCGTGGTCTCCTACTGGATTGATACCTTGGTTCTCAAAAAATGAGGGAAATACTTACGCTACTTTACTACATCATCCTCTCCTCTTTGGGGAAATCCAATGCAGTGCTCAAGAGGTAGCATTGGTTTTGAATGAAAGTTCAATGCTAATGGAGTTGAGTGGGAAGAAGATCAATACCCCAAGACGAAGTTTGTTCCCCAATAAGAGAAGTATTACCCTACTTCTTTCCAAGGGACACAATCTCAAGATGATCTTCCACCACAAGACCACAAGCAAAAAGGCAAGGACAAGCTTCAAGAGGAGATTGATGCATTTGAAGAAGCTCCCAAGGCCTTGGTCAAGTGGGTTCCCAAGACTACATCAAGTTCTACTTCATCAAGTTCCACTACAACCCCAAGGATTCCCATCAAGATGATGTGGATCCCAAAGAAGAAGGACTAGAGAGTTTTTGAGGGTGACTCCGCCAATATTCTACACTCATATCATCTTCGCAAGGACAAGTGCAATCTACTTCCACATCTAAGCACTAGTTCAAGGAGTCACAAACCCTCTTATTGGTAAGACAAGGGACAAGGTAACCTAATGCTTTCATGGACATCATCTTGTGTGTGCATCACTCTATGTCTATGGATATCCTTGTTTGTTCCTTGTGGGACTAACCCGTGTGGGTATTGAAAGTGCAACTCACTCCAATGGATTGCTCCAAATGATCTACAACAACATTGAGCGTCCACATCTTCAACACCTACATGAAGTCATCATCAACAAAACCCAAGGTTAGTTCATCCCTCTTAAGGGGGGATCTCACATCTAGGGGGAGCTTTACTCTAAAGAATTGAGCTGAAGCAACTCTAATGGTGTGAACACAACAATGCTTTATGTAAAAGTGGAAACCCCACTTGTGCTTAAACGATGAGTATGACCTATGATCAAATGTTCTCATTTGACTCCTAAGTCAATATACTCATATATAGATAACCTAGTCATCGCCAATTGTTTGATAGATGCTAGAATTGGTTGTGCATGCTTTGTCACATGTTTCATTTGCCATTTTATTGTGTGAGTATGTCATTTGCATATTTTACTAATTCAAGGACATCCACTTGTTGTTTTGTTTGTTTGGTTTCTTTTTCTCTTTTGCCAAGTGGATGGACAAGAATGCCTAAGATCCTTCTTTAGCTATCTATGCTTTTCTCGTCTCAAACTCTATTCATGCTACATCACAAAGTTTGATCAAGTCAGATTCGAACCACTCTGTGTGAGGAGCCCTCGGAGTCCATGATTCGTCATGGACTTAAACTTCCAAAACCTCTTTGGGCAATTCGGTCTGACCGAGACTTCCATTTCAGTCACACCGAGTTCACTAAGTTGATCTAACTTTTAATCTTGGTGCAACTGATTTGAACACTTCGGTCACACCGAGTTGCAGCAACCTCTTGCGATTCTGCAATTTCGGTGCCACTGAGTTGTTCCACTCGGTTACACCAACAGGGTCGGGATATAAATACCCACGGGTGAGATTTTGGAAATTACTTCAAACCCTCTCAGCCTGCGCATGTCCTGCTCTACCTCCTCGGGTCTCTGGATCGTCTCCTCGCTGCCAATGACCTCCCGCCGTTGGATTCTGCCGCCGTCGACAGGTTCTGTTCCACCGTCACCGCCATAGCGAACACTCGCCATACTAGGGTACATGTTCGACCCCTTGTGCTGTCATTTTAACTTTGATTCCTAGCACAAGGACAATGCCATGATTCTTGCCACGAATGAGATTGATCTATCCAGCTAAAGCTTCCTTAGGCCTAGATTGACTTGAAAATTTTAGGGTTAGCTCTCCGCAGAACTCATCTCGGACCAACCGAAATGTAGAAATCGGTCTCACCGATTCGTCTTAGGTCATTGCACACGCGCTTTTCAGTCTAACCGAAAATTGCAAATCGGTGTGACCGAGTTCAAGATTCTTTGAAACCCTAGAAATCCCGGTGCTACCGACCTATGACTCAGTCCAATCGAGTTCACTAGTTTAGGTTCCAAGTGTTGCTTCGGTATCACCGAGTTTGTCAATGCGGTAGCTCCTACATCACTTCTATAGAGAACTAAAACTAAGTTTTTGACTCAATTTGTTTTGCAAAACCTATGTACTTTGTGATGTTCATCTACTCTACCTCATCTACAACCTGTTCACAGGGTCTGCTGATAGTTTTTCTGCAAGATGTTTGACCAGAGTGACAGCCAGAACAGGTCTGAACAGCAAGAGCAGTTAAGTGAGTGCACTAGTCCCACCAGCAGCTATGATGAGGGCAGCAGGAGCACACCTAGTAAATTGCCCAAAGCAGCTACTAGAGCAAGGAAGAAGAGAACTTCAGATTTAGAGGATGAAGACTATGTAGCAGCTAAGGATGAGGCTGAGGGAGTCCTGGACTAAGGGGTCCTCGGATAGCCAGACTATATACTCTGGCCGAACTGTTGGACTATGAAGATACAAAATTGAAGACTTCGTCCCGTGTCCGGTGGGACTCTCCTTTGCGTGGAAGGCAAGCTTGGCAATTCGGATATGTAGATCTCCTTCTGTGTAACCGACTCTGTGTAACCCTAGCCCCCTCCGGTGTCTATATAAACCGGAGGGTTTAGTCTGTAGGACAACAACAATCATAATCGTAGGCTAGCTTCCAGGGTTTAGCCTCTACGATCTCGTGGTAGATCAACTCTTGTAATACTCATATCATCAAGATCAATCAAGCAGGAAGTAGGGTATTACCTCCATCGAGAGGGCCCGAACCTGGGTAAACATTGTGTCCCCCGCCTCCTGTTACCATTAGCCTTAGACGCATAGTTCGGGACCCCCTACCCGAGATCCGCCGGTTTTGACACCGACATTGGTGCTTTCATTGAGAGATCCACTGTGTCGTCACGATAAGGCTTGATGGATCCTTCAATCATCTTCAACGATGCGGTCCAAGGTGAGGTTTTCCTCCCTGGACAGATCTTCGTATTCGGCGGTGTCGTACTGCGGGCCAACTCGCCTGGCCATCTGGAGCAGATCGATAGCTACGCCCCTAGCCATCAGGTCAGGTTTGGAAGCTTAAACTACACTGCCGACATCCACGGAGACTTGATCTTCGACGGATTCGAGCCCATGTCAGGTGCGCCGAACAGTCACGATGATCATGACTTAGATCTGCCATCGGACAGTGTTCGGGAGATCACACCTGCGGCTGCCCCGGCCTTCAACCCAGAGCAGATCGTGCCTTTCGAGGACAGGCGGATGGACCCCACCAAGGAGGCCGCACCCTCAGCGGCGATAGAGCCGAACACTGACCTCACCTCCTATGAGGCCGGTGTCATCGGACCCTCGGACTCATCTCCGGCTACAGACTCCGAACCACGTGTATCCCTGCCTATCGAATCTGATTGGGCACCGATCATGGAGTTTACCTCCGTGGATATCTTTCAGCACTCGCCCTTGGTCGACCTGCTAAATTCATTGAGGTCTCTCTCCTTGTCAGGAGACTCTTAGCCGAACTATGTCCGGCTGGAGTGGGAAGCGGACGACGAAGAAATTCGTTCCCCACCCACCACCCACTTAATAGCCACTGTCGATGACTTAACCGACGCGCTTGACTTCAACTCCAAAGACATCGACGGTATGGATGACGATGCAGGAGAAGAACAGGAACCACTGCCCACAGGGCGCTGGACAACCACCTCATCATATGATATATATATGGTGGACACGCCCAAAGAAGGTGATGGCGATAAGACAATGGAGGATAGTCCCCCTGAGAAGCAATCTAAGCACCGGCATCATAGGCGCCATTCTAAGCCCCGCCAAAGCAAAAATAGTAATACCGGCACAAGAGATGATAGCAATCCGGATGGTGCCGAAGACGAAAACAATCCTGCCCAGCCAGGCTTTGAGCAGGCCGAGCGGGAGGATGGGAAAGCTAGCCCTAAGGAACAGGCAATGGATGGAGAATCAGAGGATGGTAATTACATGCCTCTCTCTGAAGACGAAGTGAGCCTTGGCGATGAAGAATTCATTGTGCCTGAGGACCCCGTCGAGCAGGAGCGCTTCAAGCGCCGGCTTATAGCCACTGCAAAAAGCCTGAAGAAAAAGCAGCAGCAGCTTCAAGTTGATCATGATCTGCTAACTGATAGATGGACCGAAGTCCTGACAGCTGAGGAATACGGACTCGAGCGCCCTACCAAAATTTACCCAGAGCACAGGTTGCTACCTCAACTTGAGGAGGAGGCATTAAATCCTACACTACCAGCGCATGATGCGGCTGACCGGCCACCTCGTGGCCGAGACAAAGCGGCGTATCAGCCTGAAGTCCAGCCCACACCCCGTCGCCAATCAAGCAAAAACACAAAGGCCCGGGGCTCCATGCATGACCTGCGAGACAAATTGAAAAACAAAGCAGGACAGCCAAGATCAATCTATGGATCACGGGGGCGCGCCCCAACGCGTGACGATGACCATCACGCCGGATATACCAACAAATCCGGCCGGACCGAATACAATGTAGCTCGGCATAGAGGCGCCGCACACCCCCAATGCTTCATTGATGAAGTAATGGGTCATGAATTCCAAGAACGGTTTAAACCCGTGAACATTGAATCATATGATGGTACTACAGACCCCGTGGTATGGATAGAAGATTTCTTCCTCCACATTCACATGGCCCGCAGGGATGATCTACACGCCATCAAGTACCTCCCACTAAAACTCAAGGGACCGGCTCGGCATTGGCTGAATAGCTTGCCGGCAAACTCCATCGGAAGTTGGGAGAACCTGGTAGACGCATTCCTGGATAACTTCCAGGGCACTTATGTGCGACCACCGGAAGCTAATGATATAAGTCACATAACCCAACAGCCCGGAGAGTCAGCCAGGAAATTCTGGACTCGGTTCCTAACTAAAAAGAACCAAATTGTCAACTGTCCGGATGCCAAAGCCCTAGCGGCCTTTAAGCACGACATCCGTGATGAGTGGCTTGCCCAACACCTCGGCCAAGAAAAGCCAAAGTCAATGGCAGCCCTCATGACACTCATGACCCGCTTTTGTGCGGGCGAGGATAGCTGGTTGGCCCGTAGCAACAACACAGCAAGCAATCCTGGCACATCAGAAGCCAGAGATAGAAACGACAAGCCCCGACGCAACAAAAACAAGCGTCGCAAAAATGGTGATAACGCCGAAGACATGACAATCAATGCTAGATTCAGTGGCTCTAAGTCCGGTCAGTGAAAAAAGCCATTCAAAAATAACAATTCAGGCCCGTCCAATCTGGACCGCATACTCGACTGTCCATGCCAAATTCATGGCACCCCAGGAACACCAGCCAATCATACAAACAGAGAATGCTGGGTCTTCAAACAAGCGGGCAGGTCAGGTGCCAAAAACAAGGAGAAGGGGTCTCAAAGCGATGATATCGACGAGGAGTCCTGATCACCGAATACAGGAGGGCAAAAGAAAATTCCCCTGCAAATCAAAATGGTGAACATGATAAATGCCACCCACATTCCCATGCTGGAAAGGACCTGCACTTTTAGGGATGTCGACTTAACGGAGCCAGTCGCCCCACAACATAAACTATGGCCGATCACTTTTGATCGTACGGATCGTCCGGTTAATACCAATCAGGACAATTCAGCCGCACTAGTCCTCGACCCAATAATTGACGGGTTCCGCCTCACACGAGTCCTTATAGACGGAGGCAACAGTCTAAACTTGCTGTATCAGGACACAGTGCGCAAGATGGGTATCGATCATTCGATGATCAGGCCCACTAAAACCACCTTTAAAGGTATTATACCAGGTGTGGAGGCCCGTTGTACAGGCTCCATCGCCCTCGAGGTAGTATTCGGATCACCGGACAATTACCGTACTGAAGAGTTAATCTTCGATATCATCCCTTTTCGCAATGATTATTAGGCACTACTCGGACGAACCGCGTTTGCTAGATTTAACGTGATGCCACATTATGCCTACCGTAAGCTCAAGATGCCCGGTCCGCACGGCGTCATCACGGTTAATGGCAAGGCCGAACTCCCCCTCAGTGCCGAAGAGTATACCGCCACTTTAACAGCAAAAGCAACGAGTGACACCTTTTCGTCGAACCTCAAGTCGACGACCAAGCTCCCGGACACCACCAATGGAGTCCTAACTACTTCACGGTAGGATAGCCCGGCTCGTCTAGAGCTCAGTTAAACTCTCCGGCAAAAGCTAGGACCGGCCACATACTGCGGCTCAACCGCTCTGTGGCACACACACATTTCTTGCATTTTCTCTGCAGGTTCGCCTTTGCGCAGGCCAGGACTAGCGACATGGAAACAGCTCGAACATGCAAGGGAGTCCTTGGATATTCCCCTCGATGACCATCCGACCACACTCCAGATCCGCACACAGCTTCTTCCCCGCCTGGTCTCAGCAGGTTCCGTAGTCATATTTGTTTTTATCACATTACCTATACCCATACACATCAACATATTACTCGAATACAACATGTGGATTTATATGACGCTTATCTGCTATTGTTTCTTACTAACACCCTTCATCAAAACGGCATCCGTACATCGTGATATGCCTTAATATGCCAAGGGCTTCTTCGTACCCATAATGACGGCAATAAAGTCCGAACACCTTCGCGGATGTTCGGCACCCCGAACTTATAGCATTATATGCATCAACTCTGAATCATGTCTTGGGTCAATAGTTGGGTTTGCCCGGCTCCCATGTTTTGGTACCTTATGTTCCGCTATATCGGCTAAGGTAGCACAGGGAGAACTATTGCGATTGTGTCCCGGTTCTTTCACACGGGCACCTCAGTAGAGAAAGCCGAAAACTGACTTTCATGATACGGCGAGAGCTGGTCAGTTGTTCGTGAGGTTGTAAAATCTTTAAGGATTTCTTCCGCATAATGCCATAACTAATGCAGCATGCGATGGATTGGCTTTTCTTCTGATCAGGTGCTTATAGAGCCCCTCGTGCGGCCTTCCAAACACGAGGGGCTGCACCTACCTTCCTTTTGTCAAACTCCTATGGCTAAGTGAGAGTGATAAAGCCCTATAGTCTGATTGCCTGGTTTGTTGTGCTGCACACCTCCTTCAAGGACCCAACACTGGGATAAAGAGTGCTCAAGTTTATCCCGAACACCCCCATACTTCCTACATGGGGGCAGAAGCCGACGACTGGCCAACTCTCAAGATTAATATACAAAACGGCCGCGCAGAAGGAAGTACTTTCAAATAACAGGCAATAAATAATAGAAATGACCTTGTTCAACATTACAAAGGACAACATGACTGTATTCATGGGAATATAATGTCCTTGGTACATTGCTCCGCCGCAAGGCGGGCTCCTTTTAGGACGCTATCATAATATAGCTCAGGCTTGCGGTGCTCCTTCCCCTTCGGTGGCCCCTTGGTCATCAGCTTTTCAGCATCCATCATCCCCCAGTGCACCTTGGCACGGGCAAAGGCCATTCGCGCACCCTCCATACAGACCGACCGCTTGATGACGTCAAGTCGAGGGCAGGCACCCACAAGCCGCTTCATGAGTCTGAAGTAGCTGCTTGGAATCGGCTTGGTGGGCCATAGCCAGATAATTAAATCCTTCATAGCTAGTTCGGCCGCCTTATGCAGTTCGATCAGCTATTTCAGTTGATTGACAAAAGGCACCGGATAATTCGGTGTTAGATACTGCATCCAGAAGAGATTATCTGCAGTGTTCCTTTCTTCGGCTCGGTAGAATTGGGCGGCATCAGATATGCTGCATGGCAGCTCCGCAAATACCCCTGGAGAAATTAGAATTCAAATTATCAACTTGATTTTCTCCTTTCAAATACCTTCTTTGTATAGAAAAAGCCTTACCAGCCACAATCTTCCCCGCCTCCTGGATTTCCTTCAGGGCACCTTGGGCTTCCCCCCGGGCATCACTTGCGGCTTGGCGAGCATGGGAGAGTTCGGATTCTTTTCTTGATAAACTCTGCTCCAAGGCCTCGCATTTCATCACGGCCTTTTGAATCTCTTTCTCAGCTTCGATAACCCTGGCCTCATCCTTCTCACGAAGGGCCTGCTCTGTGGCTACCTTTTTATCGGCCTCGGCCACAACCTTCTTAAGAGCCTCGACTTCGGTCATCGCCCCTAGAGTAAATCATGAAACATATGTTTATCATACTAAAAATTCGTTCGCACTAAACGCGAGCAAGGTTTGTGCATACCTTGTTTATCCTCCAACTGCTTTTTCAACTGGCCAAGCTCTTCTTTGGCCTGCTCCAGACTTTGATTCAGTCCGGAGACCTCCGCAGTATGAGAGGTAGCGGTCGATACAGACGCTTGCTTATAAAAAGAGAGATAGATGTCATCAAGTGAGTCTCCTGCGAACATATATTTAATCCTCTGTCCGGTTCTTTCTTTCACTGAATAGTGTATCAGGGGCTACTATCTATACTATGACACTCTTTGAAACCTTATAAAGTATACCTCAAAGCCTCTTATAAGGCTGATGCAGGCTTCATCCAGTCCACTCTCAGTGGACTGAATCTTCTCAATCACTGCGCCCATAAGGGCACGGTGTTCATCGATGATGGAGGCGCTTTTCAGCACCGCCGATAAAGTATCCGGCACCTCTGGTTGGACAGAGGTTGCCGGTGGAACATGCACACCCCCTCCAACCGAGGGAGGCCTGCCAGGTTCTGGAGCCGTATTGGTCTCCGGAATCGCGTCCGGCTAGGGGCCGAATTCAAGATCGCCCCCGCTGTCGACGTCCATGGGAGATTTTTCTCCCATGTGTCCGGCCCCTGAAGTTTGACCTCCTGGCGCCACCTTTACGATCTCCCCCCCTCCTTGGCCTGGTTCCCTCTGGGACGAAACCTCGGTGTCATTCACATGTTTGGGGGAAGGGGCCTTCAAGGGTGTCCCACTCTCCATAGCATCCGAACCCAGTAAATCCTCCGGCGAGGATTGTTCGTTGCGGGACCTCACTGGACTGTAAAAAGTATGGATCAGATTAAAATATTATGCCATTACAAGTCTGGACGCATAAGCTTGTTCGGATTTTATACTCACGAGTTCACCAGGGCTGGGCCCTGGGATCCCACTCCGGGCTGCCATCGGCGACGGTGGTGGACTCCTATGGAAGAGGAGTTTTTCCCCTCTTAGGCGACTCGGCCTCCAAGGATATGGTGGCCGTCCTTTTCTTTCTTTCCCCCGTTGGGGATTCGTCTTCCTCCTCCTCCTCGTCCTCTTCGGAGGAAGAACAGGCATTGGAGTCTTCAGTTTTTTTGTCCGAATCGCCGCGACGACGGAGGCCGCCCCTGGTCTTCTTGGCCTCCTTCTCAGCCTTCTTCTTCGGCGCCTTGTAAGGTGCTGGGACCAGCATCTTCATCAGAAGTGGGCCGGCCGGTTCTTCTGGCAGCGGGGCTGGACAGTAGATCCACCCCGCCTTCTTCGCCCAGCCCTAGGAGAGTTGTGGGAAACACATTAAGCATTTTACTAAGGATATGCGAATAAAACATATGAATTGTCAAGCATACAGTGACTTACCAAACTTGCAGGGCAGGATAGTTGGTACCCGCGGTCCTCGGCGGAGTCCGGCCACGATTTGCCAGACTTAAAAAGCACCTTCCAGATGTCCTTGTGCGAGGAGCCAAAGAACTCCAGCAGGGTCTGGTGCTTGGCCGGGTCAAACTCCCATAAATAGCAAGCCCGGTGTTGGCAAGGTAGAATCCGGCGAACTAATATCACCTGGACTACATTGACAAGTTTGATGTTCGTGTCTTCCATATCCTAGACGCACGTCTAGAGCACCGACAGTTCGTCGGACGAGGCCTAGTTCAAGCCCTTCTTGGGCCAGGACGTAAGTCGCATGGGGGCTCCGGATCTGAATTCCGGAGCAGCGTTCCATTCCTTGCCGCGCGGCTCAGTGATGTAAAACCACTGCTGCTGCCACTCCTTGAAGGAATCATTGAAAGTACATGTTGGCCATGTAACGTTGGGCATCTTGCTCACCATGGCGCCTCCGCACTCGGTGTGCTCGCCGCTCACTACCTTGGGCTTCACATTAAAAACTTTCAGCCATAAGCCGAAGTGTGGAGGGATGCGGAGAAAGGCCTCGCACACGACGATGAATGTTGAGATGTTGAGGAAGGAACTGGGGGATAGATCATGAAAATCGATCCCGTAATAATACATGACGCCTCGAACGAATGGGTGGAGGGGAAACCCTAGCCCACGGATAAAATGAGGGAGGAATACAACCCTCTCGTGGGGTTCCGGAGTAGGGACGATCTGTCCCGCCGTCAGAAGACGGTGGCCGATTCTCTTGGCCAGATACCCGATGATAGAGGCAAAGGTGTCCCGTCTTTCAATGAGATGATGGATATCGCATTGGTGGCAGTCGACTTTGACGATCCGACTACGAACGTGCGAGGACGTCGCGCCTTAGCAATCGCTAAACCAACTCCGAGAGGTTATTGACCATGCAGGAGCACGATCAACCTGACCACGAGGGTCCGTTTCCTGCAAGCAAACGAAGAACAAGCAAGAAACTGAGATTGCAATCTGGATATTGCGAATATAAGATGAAAGCTTTATTGATCAAGGTGGGGTTCTGTGACGCCTTTGTCTGGTCGTTGAACACAAACGAAGTACGTGAAGTTGCAGCTATGGCAAACTTTTAATCTAAACAAAACCCAAAGTCTAAACAATGCCCTAAGGGCTGTATATATGGAGGAAGTGTTGGGTTTCGTAGTAATTTCAAAAAATTTCCTACGCGCACACAGGATCATGTGATGCATAGCAACGAGAGGAGAGTGTTGTCTACGTACCCAACGCAGACCGACTGCGGAAGCAATGACACGACGTAGAGGAAGTAGTCGTACGTCTTCACGATCTAACCGATCAAGCACCGAAACTACGGCACCTCCGAGTTCGAGCACACGTTCAGCTCGATGACGATCCCCGGACTCCGATCCAGCAAAGTGTCGGGGAAGAGTTTCGTCAGCACGACGGCGTGGTGACGATCTTGATGAACTACAGCAGCAGGGCTTCGCCTAAACTCCGCTACAGTATTATCGAGGAATATGGTGGCAGGGGGCACCGCACACGGCTAAGGAATCGATCACGTGGATTAACTTGTGTCAACTTGTGTGTTTAGAGGTGCCCCTGCCTCCGTATATAAAGGAGGAGAGGAGGGGAGGCTGGCCGGCCAAAGAGGGAGGCGCAGGAGAGTCCTACTCCCTCCGGGAGTAGGATTCCTCCCCCCAATCCTAGTCCAACTAGGATTCCTCGGAGGGGAAGGGAGAGAGGGGGGCCGGCCACCTTCTCCTAGTCCTAATAGGACTAGGGGAGGGGAGGGGAAAGAGGCGCAGCCACCTTGGGCTGCCCCTTTCTCCTTTCCACTAAGGCCCATGATGGCCCATATGGCTCCCGGGGGGTTCCGGTAACCTCCCGGTAACCCGGTAAAATCCCGATTTCACCCGGAACACTTCCGATGTCCAAACATAGGCTTCCAATATATCAATCTTTACGTCTCGACCATTTCGAGACTCCTCTTCATGTCCGTGATCACATCCGGGACTCCGAACAACCTTCGGTACATCAAAATGCATAAACTCATAATATAACTGTCATCGTAACCTTAAGCGTGCGGACCCTACGGGTTCGAGAACAATGTAGACATGACCGAGACATGTCTCTGGTCAATAACCAATAGCGGGACCTGGATGCCCATATTGGCTCCTACATATTCTATGAAGATCTTTATCGGTCAGACCGCATAACAACATACGTTGTTCCCTTTGTCATCGGTATGTTACTTGCCCGAGATTCGATCGTCGGTATCCAATACCTAGTTCAATCTCGTTAACGGCAAGTCTCTTTACTCGTTCCGTAATACATCATCTCACAACTAACATATTAGTTGTAATGCTTGCAAGGCTTATGTGATGTGTATTACCGAGAGGGCCCAGAGATACCTCTCCGACAATCGGAGTGACAAATCCTAATCCCGAAATACGCCAACCCAACATCGACCATTGGAGACACCTGTAGTACTCCTTTATAATCACCCATTTACGTTGTGACGTTTGGTAGTACCCAAAGTGTTCCTCCGGTAAACGGGAGTTGCATAATCTCATAGTCGTAGGAACATGTATAAGTCATGAAGAAAGCAATAGCAACATACTAAACGATCAGGTGCTAAGCTAATGGAATGGGTCATGTCAATCAGATCATTCTACTAATGATGTGACCTCGTTAATCAAATAACAACTCATTGTTCATGGTTAGGAAACATAACCATCTTTGATTAACGAGCTAGTCAAGTAGAGGCATACTAGTGACACTCTGTTTGTCTATGTATTCACACATGTATTATGTTTCTGGAAAATACAATTCTAGCATGAATAATAAACATTTATCATGATTATAAGGAAATAAATAATAACTTTATTATTGCCTCTAGGGCATATTTCCTTCAGTCTCCCACTTGCACTAGAGTCAATAATCTAGATTACACTGTAATGAATCTAACACCCATGGAGCTTTGGTGCTGATCATGTTTTGCTCGTGGAAGAGGCTTAGTCAACGGGTCTGCAACATTCAGATCCGTATGTATCTTGCAAATCTCTATGTCTCCCACCTGGACTAGATCCCGGATGGAGTTGAAGCGTCTCTTGATGTGTTTGGTCCTTTTGTGAAATCTGGATTCCTTTGCCAAGGCAATTGCACCAGTATTGTCACAAAAGATTTTCATTGGACCCGATGCACTAGGTATGACACCTAGATCGGATATGAACTCCTTCATCCAGACTCCTTCATTTGCTGCTTCCTCACTAACTGGTGTAGGTGTCACTGAAACAGTTTTCTGTGATGAACTATTTTCCAGTAAGGGAGCAGGTACAGTTACCTCGTCAAGTTCTACTTTCCTCCCACTCACTTCTTTCGAGAGAAACTCCTTCTCTAGAAATGATCCATTCTTAGCAACGAATGTTTTGCCTTCGGATCTGTGATAGAAGGTGTACCCAACAGTTTCCTTTGGGTATCCTATGAAGACACATTTCTCCGATTTGGGTTCGAGCTTATCAGGTTGAAGCTTTTTCACATAAGCATCGCAGCCCCAAACTTTAAGAAACGACAACTTTGGTTTCTTGCCAAACCACAGTTCATAAGGCGTCGTCTCAACGGATTTTGATGGTGCCCTATTTAACGTGAATGCGGCCGTCTCTAAAGCATATCCCCAAAATGATAGCGGTAAATCAGTAAGAGACATCATAGATCGCACCATATCTAGTAAAGTACGATTACGACGTTCGGACACACCATTACGCTGTGGTGTTCCGGGTGGCGTGAGTTGCGAAACTATTCCACAATTTTTCAAATGTACACCAAACTCGTAACTCAAATATTCTCCTCCACGATCAGATCGTAGAAACTTTATTTTCTTGTTACGATGATTTTCAACTTCACTCTGAAATTCTTTGAACTTTTCAAATGTTTCAGACTTATGCTTTATTAAGTAGATATATCCATATCTGCTCAAATCATCTGTGAAGGTGAGAAAATAACGATATCCGCCACGAGCCTCAATATTCATCGGGCCACATACATCGGTATGTATGATTTCCAACAAATCTGTTGCTCTCTCCATAGTACCGGAGAACGGTGTTTTAGTCATCTTGCCCATGAGGCACGGTTCGCAAGTACCAAGTGATTCATAATCAAGTGGTTCCAAAAGTCCATTAGTATGGAGTTTCTTCATGCGTTTTACACCGATATGACCTAAACGACAGTGCCACAAATAAGTTGCATTTTCATTATCAACTCTGTATCTTTTGGTTTCAACATTATGAATATGTGTATTACTACTATCGAGATTTAGTAAGAATAGACCACTCTTCAAGGGTGCATGACCATAAAAGATATTACTCATATAAATAGAACAACCATTATTCTCTGATTTAAATGAATAACCGTCTCGCATTAAACAAGATCCAGATATAATGTTCATGCTCAACGCTGGCACCAAATAACAATTATTTAGGTCTAATATTAATCCCGAAGGTAGATGTAGAGGTAGCGTGCCGACCGCGATCACATCGACTTTGGAACCGTTTCCCACGCGCATCGTCACCTCGTCCTTTGCCAGTGCCCGCTTATTCTGTAGTCCCTGTTTCGAGTTGCAAATATTAGCAACAGAACCAGTATCAAATACCCAGGTGCTACTGCGAGCATTGGTAAGGTACATATCAATAACATGTATATCACATATACCTTTGTTCACCTTGCCATCCTTCTTATCCGCCAAATACTTGGGGCAGTTCCGCTTCCAGTGACCAGTCTGCTTGCAGTAGAAGCACTCAGTTTCAGGCTTAGGTCTAGACTTGGGTTTCTTCTCTTGAGCAGCAACTTGCTTGCCGTTCTTTTTGAAGTTCCCCTTTTTCTTCCCTTTGCCCTTTTTCTTGAAACTAGTGGTCTTGTTAACCATCAACACTTGATGCTCCTTCTTGATTTCTACCTCCGCAGCTTTTAGCATTGCGAAGAGCTCGGGAATAGTCTTGTTCATCCCTTGCATATTATAGTTCATCACGAAGCTCTTGTAGCTTGGTGGCAGTGATTGGAGAATTCTGTCAATGACGCAATCATCTGGAAGATTAACTCCCTATTGAATCAAGTGATTATTATACCCAGACATTTTGAGTATATGCTCACTGACAGAACTATTCTCTTCCATCTTGCAGCTATAGAACTTATTGGAGACTTCATATCTCTCAATCCGGGCATTTGCTTGAAATATTAACTTCAACTCCTGGAACATCTCATATGCTCCATGACGTTCAAAACGTCGTTGAAGTCCCGATTCTAAGCCGTAAAGCATGGCACACTGAACTATCGAGTAGTCATCAGCTTTGCTCTGCCAGACGTTCATAACATCTGGCGTTGCTCCAGCAGCAGGCCTGGCACCCAGCGGTGCTTCTAGGACGTAATTCTTCTGTGCAGCAATGAGGATAATCCTCAAGTTACGGACCCAGTCCGTGTAATTGCTACCATCATCTTTCAACTTTGCTTTCTCAAGGAACACATTAAAATTTAACGGAACAACAGCACGAGCCATCTATCTACAATCCACATAAACAAGCAAGATACTATCAGGGACTAAGTTCATGATAAATTTTAAGTTCAATTAATCATATTATTAAAGAACTCCCACTTAGATAGACATCCCTCTAATCCTCTAAGTGATCACGTGATCCAAATCAACTAAACCATGTCCGATCATCACGTGAGATGGAGTAGTTTCATCGGTGAACATCATTATGTTGATCATATCTACTATATGATTCACGCTCGACCTTTCGGTCTCCGTGTTCCGAGGCCATATCTGCATATGCTAGGCTCGTCAAGTTTAACCTGAGTATTCTGCGTGCGCAACTGTTTTGCACCCGTTGTATTTGAACGTAGAGCCTATCACACCCGATCATCACGTGGTGTCTCAGCACGAAGAACTTTTGCAACGGTGCATACTCAGGGAGAACACTTCTTGATAATTTAGTGAGAGATCATCTTATAATGCTACCGTCAATCAAAGCAAGATAAGATGCATAAAAAGATAAACATCACATGCAATCAATATAAGTGATATGATATGGCCATCATCATCTTGTGCTTGTGATCTCCATCTTCGAAGCACCGTCATGATCACCATCGTCACCGGCGCGACACCTTGATCTCCATCGTAGCATCGTTGTCATCTCGCCAATCTTATGCTTCCACGACTATCACTACCGTTTAGTAATAAAGTAAAGCATTACATCGCGATTGCATTGCATACAATAAAGCGACAACCATATGGCTCCTGCCAGTTGCCGATAACTTGGTTACAAAACATGATCATCTCATACAATAAAATTCAGCATCATGCCTTGACCATATCACATCACAACATGCCCTGCAAAAACAAGTTAGACGTCCTCTACTTTGTTGTTGCATGTTTTACGTGGCTGCTACGGGCTTAAGTAAGAACCAATCTCACCTACGCATCAAAACCACAACGATAGTTTGTCAAATAGACTCCGTTTTAACCTTCGCAAGGACCGGGCGTAGCCATACTTGGTTCAACTAAAGTTGGAGAGACAGTCGCCCGCAAGCCATCTCTGTGCAAAGCACGTCGAGGGAACCGGTCTCGCGTAAGCGTACGCGTAAGGTTGGTCTGGGTCGTCTCGTCCAACAATACCGCCGAACCAAAATATGACATGCTGGTAGGCAGTATGACTTGTATCGTCCACAACTCACTTGTGTTCTACTCGTGCATATAACATCAACATCAATAACCAGGCTCGGATGCCACTGTAGGGTTTCGTAGTAATTTCAAAAATTTCCTACGCGCACACAGGATCATGTGATGCATAGCAACGAGAGGAGAGTGTTGTCTACATACCCAACGCAGACCGACTGCGGAAGTGATGACACGACGTAGAGGAAGTAGTCGTACGTCTTCACGATCCAACCGATCAAGCACCGAAACTACGGCACCTCCGAGTTCGAGCACACGTTCAGCTCGATGACGATCCCCGGACTCTGATCCAGCAAAGTGTCGGGGAAGAGTTTCGTCAGCACGACGGCGTGGTGACGATCTTGATGAACTACAGCAGCAGGGCTTCGCCTAAACTCCGCTACAGTATTATCGAGGAATATGGTGGCAGGGGGCACCGCACACGGCTAAGGAATCGATCACGTGGATCAACTTGTGTCAACTTGTGTGTTTAGAGGTGCCCCTGCCTCCGTATATAAAGGAGCCAAGGGGGGAGGAGGCGCCGGCCAGGAGGAGGTGGCGCAGGAGGAGTCCTACTCCTACCGGGAGTAGGACTCCCCCCCAATCCTATTCCAACTAGGATTCCCAAGGGGGAAAGAGGGAGAGGGGTGGCCGGCCACCTCTCCTAGTCCTACTAGGACTAGGGGAAGGGGGGAGGCGCGCAGCCCCCTTGGGCTGCCCCTTTCTCCTTTCCACTAAGGCCCATGATGGCCCATATGGCTCCCGGGGGGTTCCGGTAAAATCCCGATTTCACCCGGACGTAATTCTTCTGTGCAGCAATGAGGATAATCCTCAAGTTACGGACCCAGTCCGTGTAATTGCTACCATCATCTTTCAACTTTGCTTTCTCAAGGAACGCATTAAAATTTAACGGAACAACAGCACGAGCCATCTATCTACAATCAACATAAACAAGCAAGATACTATCAGGGACTAAGTTCATGATAAATTTTAAGTTCAATTAATCATATTATTAAAGAACTCCCACTTAGATAGACATCCCTCTAATCCTCTAAGTGATCACGTGATCCAAATCAACTAAACCATGTCCGATCATCACGTGAGATGGAGTAGTTTCATCGGTGAACATCATTATGTTGATCATATCTACTATATGATTCACGCTCGACCTTTCGGTCTCCGTGTTCCGAGGCCATATCTGCATATGCTAGGCTCGTCAAGTTTAACCTGAGTATTCTGCGTGCGCAACTGTTTTGCGCCCGTTGTATTTGAACGTAGAGCCTATCACACCCGATCATCACGTGGTGTCTCAGCACGAAGAACTTTTGCAACGGTGCATACTCAGGGAGAACACTTCTTGATAATTTAGTGAGAGATCATCTTATAATGCTACCGTCAATCAAAGCAAGATAAGATGCATAAAAAGATAAACATCACATGCAATCAATATAAGTGATATGATATGGCCATCATTATCTTGTGCTTGTGATCTCCATCTCCGAAGCACCGTCATGATCACCATCGTCACCGGCGCGACACCTTGATCTCCATCGTAGCATCGTTGTCGTCTCGCCAATCTTATGCTTCCACGACTATCACTACCATTTAGTAATAAAGTAAAGCATTACATCGCGATTGCATTGCATACAATAAAGCGGCAACCATATGGCTCCTGCCAGTTGCCGATAACTTGGTTACAAAACATGATCATCTCATACAATAAAATTCAGCATCATGCCTTGACCATATCACATCACAACATGCCCTGCAAAAACAAGTTAGACGTCCTCTACTTTGTTGTTGCATGTTTTACGTGGCTGCTACGGGCTTAAGTAAGAACCAATCTCACCTACGCATCAAAACCACAACGATAGTTTGTCAAATAGACTCCGTTTTAACCTTCGCAAGGACCGGGCATAGCCATACTTGGTTCAACTAAAGTTGGAGAGGCAGTCGCCCGCAAGCCATCTCTGTGCAAAGCACGTCGAGGGAACCGGTCTCGCGTAAGCGTACGCGTAAGGTTGGTCCGGGTCGTCTCGTCCAACAATACCGCTGAACCAAAATATGACATGCTGGTAGGCAGTATGACTTGTATCGTCCACAACTCACTTTGTTCTACTCGTGCATATAACATCAACATCATTAACCTAGGCTCGGATGCCACTGTTGGGTTTCGTAGTAATTTCAAAAATTTTCCTACGCGCACACAGGATCATGTGATGCATAGCAACGAGAGGAGAGTGTTGTCTACGTACCCAACGCAGACCGACTGCGGAAGCAATGACACGACGTAGAGGAAGTAGTCGTACGTCTTCACGATCTAACCGATCAAGCACCGAAACTACGGCACCTCCGAGTTCGAGCACACGTTCAGCTCGATGACGATCCCCGGACTCCGATCCAGCAAAGTGTCGGGGAAGAGTTTCGTCAGCACGACGGCGTGGTGACGATCTTGATGAACTACAGCAGCAGGGCTTCGCCTAAACTCTGCTACAGTATTATCGAGGAATATGGTGGCAGGGGGCACCGCACACGGCTAAGGAATCGATCACGTGGATTAACTTGTGTCAACTTGTGTGTTTAGAGGTGGCCCTGCCTCCGTATATAAAGGAGGAGAGGAGGGGAGGCTGGCCGGCCAAAGAGGGAGGCGCAGGAGAGTCCTACTCCCTCTGGGAGTAGGATTCCTCCCCCCAATCCTAGTCCAACTAGGATTCCTCGGAGGGGAAGGGAGAGAGGGGGGCCGGCCACCTTCTCCTAGTCCTAATAGGACTAGGGGAGGGGAAAGAGGCGCAGCCACCTTGGGCTGCCCCTTTCTCCTTTCCACTAAGGCCCATGATGGCCCATATGGCTCCTGGGGGGTTCCGGTAACCTCCCGGTAACCCGGTAAAATCCCGATTTCACCCGGAACACTTCCGATGTCCAAACATAGGCTTCCAATATATCAATCTTTACGTCTCGACCATTTCGAGACTCCTCGTCATGTCCGTGATCACATCCGGGACTCCGAACAACCTTCGGTACATCAAAATGCATAAACTCATAATATAACTGTCATCGTAACCTTAAGCGTGCGGACCCTACGGGTTCGAGAACAATGTAGACATGACCGAGACATGTCTCTGGTCAATAACCAATAGCGGGACCTGGATGCCCATATTGGCTCCTACATATTCTACGAAGATCTTTATCGGTCAGACCGCATAACAACATACGTTGTTCCCTTTGTCATCGGTATGTTACTTGCCCGAGATTCGGTCGTCGGTATCCAATACCTAGTTCAATCTCGTTACCGGCAAGTCTCTTTACTCGTTCCGTAATACATCATCTCACAACTAACATATTAGTTGTAATGCTTGCAAGGCTTATGTGATGTGTATTACCGAGAGGGCCCAGAGATACCTCTCCGACAATCGGAGTGACAAATCCTAATCTCGAAATACGCCAACCCAACATCGACCATTGGAGACACCTGTAGTACTCCTTTATAATCACCCATTTACGTTGTGACGTTTGGTAGTACCCAAAGTGTTCCTCCGATAAACGGGAGTTGCATAATCTCATAGTCGTAGGAACATGTATAAGTCATGAAGAAAGCAATAGCAACATACTAAACGATCAGGTGCTAAGCTAATGGAATGGGTCATGTCAATCAGATCATTCTACTAATGATGTGACCTCGTTAATCAAATAACAACTCATTGTTCATGGTTAGGAAACATAACCATCTTTGATTAACGAGCTAGTCAAGTAGAGGCATACTAGTGACACTCTGTTTGTCTATGTATTCACACATGTATTATGTTTCCGGAAAATACAATTCTAGCATGAATAATAAACATTTATCATGATTATAAGGAAATAAATAATAACTTTATTATTGCCTCTAGGGCATATTTCCTTCAGGAAGAGAGGGGGAATTTCGTGGCCCTTGGTGGTGGGGTCAGAAATCAACCCTATCTCTTGTTTCCCCACACATACGGACTCTAAAAATAGCCTATACTTATGTATTTCGAAATTACATGGGCCTGGCCCAATAAAAAGGTGACACATCACCTATAATAGCCTCTGGACGAAATTTATGAAGTGACATCTTGTATATTTCGTCCAAGGCTTCATGCACTCGTTATGGTGGCTTCAAAGACCTGAAATCATCACTTGTAACTCTGTTCTTGTTCCCCTTGCGCATGCCATCATCTCCATGCTTGTTCTTGCTCCAATGTTCATCCTTCTCCAAGCTAGGCCCTTCATTTGTAAGCAAAACAAATGTATCCAATTTAGGCAGCATCATATTCTCATGAACATTAGAATCATTACCAAGAAACGAAAGTACCTGGTAATTTAGTTGGCGTGCGCGAGCTCTAGTAATTGGTCCAGTATGTATAGCAGTAGGGGTTGTGGGTGTAACAATGGTATTGATGTCCTCATCATCCTCCCCTTCTTGAAATGAAGTCGTCCTCGACGGAAGCTCATCTTCCTCACCCAAATAAGGCTTCAAATCTGCAATGTTAAAAGTGGGACTAACCCCAAAATCTGCAGGCATCTCAAGTTTATATGCATTATCATTTATTTTCTCTAACACCTTAAAGGGACCATCAGCCCGTGGCATGAGCTTTGATTTGCGCAAATCAGGAAATCTATCCTTACGCAAATGTAACCAAACAAGATCTCCAGGTGCAAACACAACATGTTTTCTACCCTTATCTCCAGTAAGTTTATATTTGGCATTCATACGCTCAATGTTTTCCTTAGTTAACTCATGCATTTTTAAAATCAATTCAGCACGTTGTTTAGCATCAAAATTAACCTTCCCCGAAGATGGAAGAGGCAACAAATCAATAGGTGCACGAGGTAGGAAACCATACACAACTTCAAAAGGGCACATCTTAGTAGTAGAATGCAATGAACGATTATAAGCAAATTCAATATGAGGCAAGCATTCCTCCCACATTTTCTTATTACTCTTCAAAACAGCCTTAAGCATAGTAGACAATGTTCTATTGACTACTTCAGTTTGGCCATCAGTTTGGGGGTGACAAGTAGTACTAAAAAGCAGTTTAGTCCCCAACTTAGCCCATAAACATCTCCAAAAGTGGCTAAGAAATTTAGTATCACGATCTGAAACAATAGTATTTGGCACACCATGCAAGCGAATAATTTCACGAAAGAACAAATCAGCAACATTAACAGCATCATCGCTTTTATGACATGGTATAAAGTGTGCCATTTTCGAGAATCTATCCACGACAACAAATATGCTATCCCTCCCCTTCTTTGTTGGAGGTAAACCTAAAACAAAGTCCATAGATATATCCTCCCAAGGAACACTAGGTACAGGCAAAGGCATATATAAACCATGAGGATTGAGTCGTGACTTAGCTTTTTGACATGTAGTGCAGCGAGCAATAAAACGCTCAACATCCCGTCTCATCTTTGGCCAAAAGAAATGTGTAGCAAGTACGTCCTCCGTCTTCTTCACGCCAAAGTGTCCCATTAATCCTCCTCCATGCGCCTCCTGCAACAACAAAAGACGAACGGAGCTAGATGGAATGCATAGCTTGTTAGCACGAAACACAAATCCATCGTTAACGACAAACTTGTTCCACATTCTTCCTTCTTTACAATTCTGCATTACATCTTTAAAATCAGCATCATGCACATATTGATCTTTGATGGTCTCCAAACCAAATATTTTGAAGTCAAGTTGTGAAAGCATAATATAGCGACGAGACAATGCATCAGCAATAACATTTTCTTTTCCCTTCTTGTGTTTAATGACATAAGGGAAAGTCTCAATGAATTCAATCCATTTAGCATGTCTACGATTCAGTTTAGCTTGACTTTTAATATGTTTCAAAGATTCATGATCAGAATGTATAAAAAATTCTTTGGGAGATAAATAATGTTGCCATGTTTCTAAAGTCCGAACAAGAGCATATAATTCTTTATCATAAGTAGAATAATTCAGACTAGGCCCACTCAATTTTTCAGAAAAGTATGCAACAGGTTTGCCATCTTGTAATAACACACCTCCTAATCCAATACCACTAGCATCACATTCAAGCTCAAAAGTCTTATTAAAATCAGGAAGTTGGAGTAAAGGAGCATGTGTTAACTTATCTTTCAATACCGAGAAGGCTTCGTCCTGTGCGGTACCCCAAAGAAAAGGCACACCTTTCTGTGTAAGCTCATTGAGAGGTGCAGCAATGGTGCTGAAATCTCTCACAAAACGCCTATAGAATCCAGCGAGGCCAAGAAAATTCCTCACTTGTGTGACCGTTTTTGGCTGCGGCCAACTCTCAATAGCTTCAATCTTGGCTTTATCAACTTCAATTCCCTGTGGAGTAACAACATAGCCAAGAAAAGATACTCGGTTGGTGCAAAAGGTGCACTTCCCAAGGTTACCAAACAAACGTGCATCACATAGAGCAATAAAAACAGCACGTAAATGTTCCAAATGTTCTTCCAAAGATCTGCTATAAATCAGTATATCATCAAAATAGACTACCACAAATCGTCCAATGAAAGCACGTAAAACTTCGTTCATTAGTCTCATGAAAGTACTAGGCGCATTAGTTAACCCAAAAGGCATGACTAACCACTCATATAATCCAAACTTAGTTTTAAATGATGTTTTCCATTCATCCCCCAATTTCATACGAATTTGATGGTATCCACTACGCAAATCAACTTTGGAGAATATTGTAGAGCCACTCAATTCATCAAGCATATCATCTAGCCTAGGAATAGGATGACGATAACGAATAGTAATATTATTAATGCCTCTACAATCAACACACATACGCGATGTACCATCCTTTTTCGGCACTAGAATAATAGGAACAGCACAAGGACTAAGGGATTCGCGTATATAACCTTTGTCGAGAAGCTCTTGTACTTGACGCATAATCTCCTTCGTCTCCTCTGCATTGGTACGGTATGGCGCACGGTTTGGCAGTGAAGCACCGGGAATTAAGTCAATCTGATGCTCAATCCCTCGAATATGTGGTAATCCCGGTGGCACGTCTTGTGGAAAAACGTCAGCGAACTCCTGCAAAATGTTAGTGATAGCAGGAGGCAAAGAGGAAGGCACGTCCTCGAATGAAAATAATGCCTCTTTGCACACAAAAGCATAGCAAACAGATTTGCTGAAATCTAGCTCATCAATATCAGATTTGGTGGCAAATAAACATGCACTTTTCAATTTAATTTCAGAAGCAACACTAGATGGTTTATGATTAGGCTTTATTTGTTGCTCAAATTCTTTTGCCACAATCTGATTTTCACTCTTATTCTTCTCCTGTTTTGCTTTATTAGCTCTATTAATATCATCTTTCAAAATAGAATCAGGAGTCATAGGAAGCAAAGTAATATTTTTATCCTTCTGAACAAGAGTATACTGATTGTTTCTACCATGGTGTACAGAATTTTTATCAAATTGCCATGGTCTACCAAGTAATAAGGAACATGCTTGCATAGGTACCACATCACAATCAACATAATCAGCATATGTAGAGATACTAAAATGCACACGAACAGTACGTGTTACCTTAACCTTGCCGCTGTTGTTGAACCATTGGATGTAGTAAGGATGTGGATGTGGTCTTGTGGTGAGAGAAAGCTTCTCCACCATCTCCATGCTAGCCAAGTTGTTGCAGCTCCCTCCATCTATGATGACGCGCACAGAACGTTCTTTCACAACTCCCTTGGTATGGAACAAATTGTGCCTCTGATTTTGCTCAGCTTGTGTGACCTGCACACTCAAAACACGTTGAGCAACTAAACATTCATACCTGTCAGTGTCTTCAGGAGCCATGTATTGCGTCTCATGATCAGCATCATCTCCACCATGTTCTTCACGTGTAATAAGAGCCAAAGTCTCCTCATCATAGTCACTAGCGGACTCATATCCACCATCCGCGGTAGCAATCATCACACGCGGAGATTTGCATTCTCTCGCATAATGACCTCCTCCCTTACAACGACGACAAATAATATCACTTGTGTGCCCTGTTGATGCCATGGAAGAAGAAGAACTCTGTGCAGGCCCAACAAGTGCGCTCTTGGCAGATAATGGTGGTTGTGCCTGTTTTCTTGTATCACGACTGGAGGAGACACCTGATTGAGGTGCTGGTGCAGTTGAAGTAGAAGATGCACGCGGTGTCCATGATGAAGGTCGGCCTGCAGAAAAGTTAGTTCGCGCCAATGCTTGTCGATCCTGCACTTCACGTTCAGCTTTACAAGCAAGATGGAATAAACGAGTGATATTAGTATACTCCTTATAGTCTAGAATGGTCTGAATCTCTCTATTTAATCCACCCAGAAAACATGCAAGCATAGCTTCATTCTCCTCAACAATACCACATCTAATCATGCCAGTTTGTAATTCCTGATAATATTCTTCTACAGAATTTTTTCCTTGTCTTAAGCGCTGTTATTTTTGAAGCAATTCACGTTGATAATATGGTGGAACCCAACGAGTACGCATAGCAGTTTTCAAAGCAGCCCAAGTAGTTGGAATAGGATATAATCTACAATGTTCAGACCACCATACACATGCAAAACTAGTGAAAGCACAAACAGCAGCGGCAACCCGTCTCTCCTCGGGATATTGTAAACATGTAAATCGTTGTTCAGTTTCTAACTCCCAAGTAAGATATATATCAGGAACATATCTACCCTCGAAAGGTGGAATATTCAATTTCAGTTTAGGAAGATGGTCATGATCTCGTACCTGAGGGAAAGCCCTACCATTGTGATTATTTGCATGTGGACGACCTGGTGGTTGTGGTGCAGGTGGTTGCACATAGTTCTGATTTTGAGCAACCTCATCCTCGTAATCTCCCACATAATCATCCTCCTCCGCATCAGCAGCAGGAGCCACAGAAGTATCAACAGCAGCACCAACAGTTTGGCCAAACGCAAGAGGAACACGGCTCGCTCGGCGGAGGTCTGTTTCGCGACGTGGAGGTAGTCGTTGTTGTTGTTGTTGGAGAGGTGCGTTAGGTGCAGCGGGTGGTGGTGGTGGAAGACGCGCGAGAAATTCATTAAACTTGTTATCGAGCTTTGTTTCGAACGTCTTCTCCATGCCATCTATCTTCTCCATGGCCTCTTCAAATCTGTTTAGAACATCTTGCACCTGTCCACTCATCATTTGCTGAAATTTATCATGCAAATCCTTATTCGTCATGTTCTCCCAGTCAGTCTCGTCGGCTTGTGATCCCGGCATGGTTAGCAGCAATAGAAACACACAAGAATATGATCCTACAGACTACTAACAAGAGGTGGTGGTGGGTGTCACAAATCCGTCAAGCAAATCTCAAATTCTTACCAGTTCTTACCCAGCAGCAGGCGGTGATCGGCAACCGTTGTAGTCAAAAACTCTCAAAGCTTGGATAGAGCGATTACCAGGGAGAGTCAAACGCACGACGTAGATGTATGTGGAGTTGGGAAGGCTTATAATTTGGTAGCAAAAAGGGTCAGCAATAATCAATTCAGAGATGCAAAGTTGAATAAACGCTCAACGACGGTACTGTGCTGGTCCTAGGCTAGACTGTGCTAGAGACGCGAGCCTAGAACACCAACAAAATCACGGCGCGACACGTAAACAAGGGAAAAGCACACTCTGGATTTTTTTTTGCGCTATTTTTTTTGCGTTGCTTTTTTTTTGCGAAAAATCACTATAATGGCGAGTGTCTCAAAACTCTTCCTAGGTCAAACTGACAGGATGGGCACGAAATTTTTTCGACCAATTTTTTTTTTCGACTGCCCGGACCCAAAAACTGGAAACGGGTCAAAAAAAACTTCCTATAATGGCACCTATCTCAAAACACTCAGAAACACCTAAAAGTAGGATAGCCAGAATTTTTTTCGAAAAATGCGTTTTCGAAAAATTTTTGGCCTAAACGGAGGGTGGCTTCGAGATTTTTTTTCCGAAACCTACTCCGGCAAGGAAACACGAATCAGAATCTAGATGGATCTCAAAAACGCACCTAATATGCAAGGAACTCGGATTGGTGGTGGATATATGGTGGTGGTATATGGCAGCGGTGGTGGTATATGGCAGCGGTGGTAATATATGGATATGGATCGGTGGTGGTATATGGATACGGATTGGTGGTGGTATATGGATATGGATTCGGAGTGGTGGTGGTAGGTGACAGGGGCGATGATGATGGTGCGGTGGCGGCGTGACAACTTATGACCAGAACTCGAAACTGTAAAAGACTAACGCTAAGACTAGCAACTACACACGACGATGCAACCGCAAATTCAACAAAGCAAAACCCTAAAAAGATTATGCAAAGGCTCACATTGGTTCGGATATGATGAACTAACCCTAATTTTTTTTGGCTTTTTCATGGACTGTAGGTATGAAGAACAGACTCGATCTAAACTACGAAAAACTGTAAAATCTCACTGAGCAACCTGGAAATCTGATACCACTTGATAGAGGCAAAGGTGTCCCGTCTTTCGATGAGATGATGGATATCGCTTTGGTGGCAGTCGACTTTGATGATCCGACTACGAACGTGCGAGGACGTCGCACCTTAGCAATGCTAAACCAACTCCGACAGGTTATTGACCACGCCGGAGCACGATCAACCTGACCACAAGGGTCTGTTTCCTGCAAGCAAATGAAGAACAAGCAAGAAACTGAGATTGCAATCTGGATATTGTGAATATAAGATGAAAGCTTTATTGATCAAGGTGGGGTTCTGTGATGCCTTTGTCTGGTCGTTGAACACAAACGAAGTACGTGAAGTTGCAGCTATGGCGAACTTTTAATCTAAACAAAACCCAAAGTCTAAACAGTGCCCTAAGGGTTGTATATATGGAGGAAGAGAGGGGGAATTTCGTGGCCCTTGGTGGAGGGGTCCGAAATCAACCCTATCTCTTGTTTCCCCACACATACGGACTCTAAAAATAGCCTATACTTATGTATTTCGAAATTACATGCGCCTGGCCCAATAAAAAGGTGACGCAGCACCTATAATAGCCTCTGGACGAAATTTATGAAGTGACATCTTGTATATTTCGTCCAAGGCTTCATGCACTCGTTATGGTGGCTTCAAAGACCTGAAATCATCACTTGTAACTCTGTTCTTGTTCCCCTTGCGCATGCCATCATCTCCATGCTTATTCTTGCTCCAATGTTCATCCTTCTCCAAGCTAGGCCCTTCATTTGTAAGCAAAACAAATGTATCCAATTTAGGCAGCATCATATTCTCATGAACATTAGAATCATTACCAAGAAACGAAAGTACCTGGTAATTTAGTTGGCGTGCGCGATCTCTAGTAATTGGTCCAGTATGTATAGCAGCAGGGGCTGTGGGTGTAACAATGGTATTGATGTCCTCATCACCCGACCTCCTGAAGCTTCTTGATATCCTTCCCCTGGATGGTAGAGGCCATCCACTTGCCTCCTGCTCCGGATCCAGACATTTTTTGGAAGACCTTTGTGGGCGGAGAAGACGAGCGCTTGGACGCTGGAGCTCGAGCGAGGGGGAATGGATGAGCAGAGGAAGAAGAAGGCGTGGGTGAAAAAGGGAGTCCTTATCCCGTTATAAAGGCAGCATGGATCTTGCGGCTCCCCACTTGCCCGGTAAACTCGCTTATTCCCCAAGCGCCGCGTCGATGGCACGGTTGGGTTACCCACACCCGTATTGATGAGAATCCCGTGATAAGGGAACATGATCTTTGCTTTGACAAGACGTGCCAATGAAACCGCCTCGCGATATGTGCGGTGGCAGGTTGAGAAAAACGGTTCGTAGAATGACCGAGCCACGGTGTGATGTCACACTATGAAAAATTGTCAGCAGATTAGATTTATGAAATATTGTGCTCTCTACGGTGGTATGTGGAAATTATTTTACAGAGCCGGACACGATCCTCATATTCAAGATCTTCTATGGAGTATTCGGAGAAGGAACCCGCCTTGCAATGCCGAAAACAATCTGCGCGCCGGACTCATTGTCATTGAAGCCTGGTTCAGGGGCTACTGAGGGCGTTCTGGACTAAGGGGTCTTCGGAGAGCCGGACTATATACTGTGGCCGAACTGTTGGACTATGAAGATACAAGATTGAAGACTTTGTCCTGTGTCTGGGTGGGACTCTCCTTTGCGTGGAAGGAAAGCTTGGCAATTCGGATATGTAGATCTCCTTCTGTGTAACCGACTCTGTGTAACCCTAGCCCCCTCCGGTGTCTATATAAACCAGAGGGTTTAGTCCGTAGGACAACAACAATTATAATCATAGGCTAGCTTCTAGGGTTTAGCCTCTATGATCTCGTGGTAGATCAACTCTTGTAATACTCATATCATCAAGATCAATCAAGCAGGAAGTAGGGTATTACCTCCATCGAGAGGGCCCGAAACTGGGTAAACATTGTGTCCCCCGCCTCCTGTTACCATTAGCCTTAGACGCACAGTTCGGGACACCCTACCCGAGATCCGCTGGTTTTGACACCGACAGAGGCCACTTCAAATAAGAAGGGGGTGAATAAGGAGTTTGGCACTGCTGCATCAACTAAGGAAGGCATGAACAGGAAGGCACCAGCAAGGAGAGTGTAACACCCCGGATCCGATGCGCCAGGTGTCATTCAGTTATTTGCCGTCATTGCCATGTCATTTGCTTGCGTGTTGCATTTTATCATGTCATCATGTGCATTTCATTTTGCATACGTGTTTGTCTCATGCATCCGAGCATTTTCCCTGTTGTCCGTTTTGCAATCCGGCACTCCTATGCCCTCCGGCGTCCCCCTTTTGTCTCTCGTTGTGAGTGGGTATTGAACTTTCTCGGAATGGCCCGAGGTTTGCCAAGCGTCCTTGATATAGCACCGGTAGACCGCCTGTCAAGTTTCGTGCCATTTGGAGGTCGTTTAATACTGCAACGGTTAACCGGGTAACCGTAAAAGCCCCTTTCTCTTTGCAGCCCAACACCCCTTCCAAAGTGGCCCAAACCCATCTAACTCCCCTCCATGCTCTCGGTCATTCGATCACGATCACGTGGCCGAAAACTGCTCCTCATTTGGACTCTCCTAGCTCCCTCTACCTATATATATATGTGCATCTCTCCCAAAAATCCCGTAGTCCAAACCCTAGCCGTCTTCCTCCTCCCGCAGCCGGACATGTCCGTCCCGCCGCCGGACGTGTCCACCACCGCCAGCCACCTCACCCCGGCGAATCAGATTATGCCACGTCATCGCCTCCGCCGCCCTCCACCACTCCCGCGCCTTGCGCCGCCGCGCGCCCGAGCGCCGCCGTGCCTGCCTCCGTCGCCAGCTCTGTCCGGCCCCGCCGCCTCGCCGTTCGGCGCTTTCGGACCCGG
>NC_041391.1:530405739-530412959 GCF_002162155.2 Triticum dicoccoides | reverse complement strand
CACGCCTCGCCGCGCCGCCCTCAAGCCCCGCCGCCTTTCGCCACCACCTCGCCAGCCTCATCGCCGGAGCTCGCCCGCGCCTCCCCGTGCCTCGCCGGAGTCGTCTCCGGCCGGATCCGGTGAGATCCGGCCCGGAACCGCCGGGTGGATGAGATCCACCACCACAGCCATCCAAACGCCCTCGCCCGCCCGGATCTCCTCGTCCCGGGTCCTCCTCGTCCCGTTTTTGAAGGGTAAAAATCTGCTAAGTCCCGAATATTTCAGTATTATCATGCCATGTTCATCGCATCATACCTCCATGCATACTGCTCCGTTTCGTGCGTGTAATATGTCAAAATGTTCGTCTGAACGAGTACATCATTTCGTTCCATTGCATCATATTCATTAGAGCTCATCTTGATGCCTGAATCTTCGTTGCAAGAGTGCTTCATGATGTTGTCTGTTGTCTATTAATAGAACAAGCTCTTTTCTCATTTTTGCCATGATTGATGTGTGCATCCTTTGAGGTTGATGTCTACATGTGTTTTGAACTATGCCATGCCATCTTTACAGGGGTGTATGCCATGTATTTTTGTGATCTCTGTGGTGACTAGCACAAGCATGCAAACTAGGCCTCGTGATGTTACTTTATTTTAGTCCCTGTTCTGCTGTTATTTTGATGCCATGTAAACATGATGCTACAGAGAGATCCATGCGTATTTTGAGATACTTCAGTAAGGATGTTTTGAACATATGGTTATTTTCTATCCATTCATGGCCCTGTTTGCAATTATGGAGTAGTCTAGCATGTCATTTTCGTGCTCTACTTTTGCTTCAAAATGTTTCCTGGCAGATTGTTTACATGTTATTCAATTTTGCCAAGGTTGTTGTAGTTGATCCTTGCATGCTATGAACTTGTTCTTGCCTTGGTTTGTCTCATAAATATGTCTTCTTGCTGATGCTATGCTTATCTTGTCATGCAATGTCTTGTGGTGAGTGAATCGAGCTTGTTAGGTAGTGTACTTGTTTCTGTTTTGCTAGGCTGAATCTGTTATTTCGTGATGCTATGTAAACCTGCTGCTACTAGTCATTCTATGCATAATCTGAAGATGTTCACTAAGGGTGTTTTGTTCAACATGTCATGATCTATCTATACATGCCCCTTGTTGCATTTATAGCTTGCTGTAGCTTGTTCATATCTTGCTCCAAAGTTGCTAAATAATGTTGCTGCCAGCCTGTTAACATTAAGTTCAGTTGTTTCCATGTGTTTTGCTAGTGATCCATGCACCCTATGAGCTTGCTATTGCCATGCTTAGCTTCACAAACATGCCTTATTACTGTTGGTTACCTTTCCATTCCATGTATTTCTCTGTGGTGAGTGTAACAAGCTCACCAACATGCCTTCATAATTTTGTTCATGCCATGTATGAATCTGTATTATAACTTGCTATGTTTACATGGGTACCATCATATCTTCTGATCCTTTTTGGCTCATGGTCAGTAAGGGAATTTTGTTCTATACATTTAGTAGTATCATGCCATGCCTTTGTTTGCCATGATAAGTTCCTGTAACATGTTGTTTGATAGCTCTAAACATTGCAACCTGATGTTATTTTCTGCAAAGTCTGAACTGTTCTTATTTGCAATCTTGCCATGTGTTTGAGTATGTTCTAGTGATTTCTGGAGATAGCTCAGTGTTCATGTTTTGTTATGCTTTACCTGTAAATCATGCCCATGCCTTTTGTTTTCATATTGGGGTGCTGTAGCATGTTGTTTTGGTGCTTGCAATATGCCTAGTTGCTGTTTTGGACAGTTTGTTGCTATAACTTGTATCGTGTGTGTGTGTTGAACAGTTGCTCCGTTTTGAGTGTGCTCTATATGAAACTTGCTTGATTTTGCATATAGATTCATATTATCATGTTGCATCCTTGTTTTGAGGTGTTTGCTTGATGTTTGTATGCATTTGCATCAATGCCATGTTTATCTTGTTTTGCTCATATCTCCTAGGTCGTAGCTCCAAATCTAATGAACTTTATATGTAACTTGACTAGAATCTCGTGGAGATCATCTTGGTTCATCTTAACTTGCTGTTTAACAACTTGAACACAAGGTTTATTCAGATCTGGAACAATTTCGAAATATGCATATGAGGACTTACCGGAATTGTTATATGTGGCCTCATTTAAACTTGCCTTGATGTGTTGCTCTTGTATGCATCATCCCTTGCCATGAGTAGCTTAATGTAGACTTGTCATGCATCATGCTTGTTGTGCATCATGTCTTGTATATGTGTGGTGTGTTTACTATGTTGTGTTCTTCTTCTTGTTAGTTCCTGTTTCGTTGCGATCGTGAGGATTCGTTCGTCTATGCTTGGTTCGTCTTCGTGGCTTCATTCATTCGTCTTCTTCATGGACTCGTTCTTCTTCCTAGCGGGATTTCAGGCAAGATGACCGCTACCCTGGATCTCACTACTATCATTGCTATGCTAGTTGCTTTGTTCTATCGCTATGCTGCGTTACCTATCTTTTGCTCATCAAGCCATCCCAAATTGCCATGAACCTCTAACCTTTGACACCCTTCCTAGCAAACCGTTGCTTGGCTATGTTACCGCTTTGCTCAGCCCTCTTATAGCATTGCTAGTTGCAGGTGAAGTTGAAGATTTATCCATGGTGGACAGGATTTTGGTTGGGATATCACAATATCTCTTATATTATTAATGCATATATATACTTGGTAAAGGGTGGAAGACTCGGCCTTATGCCTAGTGTTTTGTTCCACTCTTGCCGCCTAGTTTCCGTCATACCGGTGTTATGTTCCTGGATTTTGGGTTCCTTACGCGGTAGGGTGATTTATGGGACCCCCTTGACAGTTCGCTTTGAATAAAACTCCTCCAGCAAGGCCCAAACTTGGTTTTACCATTTGCCTCACCACCACCTACTTTTCCCTTGGGAGTCGCTCTCTCGAGGGTCATCTTTATTTTAGCCCCCCGGGCCAGTGCTTGTCTAAGTATTGGTCCGAACCGAGCAGCCTGCGGGGTCACCTCGTGGCAACTCGAGGGCTGGTTTTACTCGTAGCTTGACTTATCCGGTGTTGCCCTGAGAACGAGATATGTGCAGCTCCTATTGGGATTGTCGGCGCATCGGGCGGCTTTGCTGGTCTTGTTTTACCATTGTCGAAATGTCTTGTAAACCGGGATTCCGAGTCTGATCGGGTCTTCCTGGGAGAAGGTATATCCTTCGTTGATTGCGAGAGCTTATCATGGGCTAAGTTGGGACACCCCTGCAGGGTATAATCTTTCGAAAGTCATGCCTGCGGTTATAGGCAGATGGGAATTTGTTAATGTCCAGTTGTAGAGAACTTGACACCAGATCCGAATTAAAATGCATCAACCGTGTGTGTAGACGTGATGGTCTCTTTTCGGCGGAGTCCGGGAAGTGAACACGGTTTCTGGGTTATGTTTGACGTAAGTAGGAGTTCAGGATCACTTCTTGATCATTACTAGTTGACGACTGTTCCGTTTGCTCTCTTCTCGCTCTTATTTGCGTATGTTAGCCACCATACTTGCTTAGTCGCTGCTGCAACCTCACCACTTTACCCCTTCCTTTCCCTTTAAGCTTTGCTAGTCTTGATACCCATGGTAATGGGATTGCTGAGTCCTCGTGGCTCACAGATTACCACAACAACAGTTGCAGGTACAGGTTATGCGATGATCATGACGCGAGAGCGATGCTTGTTTGCGTTGAGTTCTTCTTCTGCTTCTTCTTCGATCAGGGATAGGTTCCAGGTCGGCAGCCTGGGCTAGCAGGGTGGATGTCATTGAGTTTCTGTTTGTGTTTCATCCGTCGTCAGATGTTGATCTTATGTAAGTTGTATTGATGTATTCGTGTGGCATTGTATGCCTTATGTATGTATCCCCATCTATTATGTAATGTTGATGTAATGATATCCACCTTGCAAAAGTGTTTCAATATGCGGGTCTATCCTTGGTGGGACCTTCGAGTTCCTTTTGGATAGGGTCGCATATTGGGCGTGACAAGTTGGTATCAGAGCCTCGACCGACCTTAGGAGCCCCCCTTGATTGATCGTGTAGTTTAGCCGTTGTTGAGTCTAGAAGAAAACTGTTTTCGGAGTTTAGTTATATCGGAGAGTAGGAATTCTTTTTACTCCTCAGCCCCTTCGTCGCTCTGGTAAGGAATCCTGACGTAGGTGTTTTGAATCACTTCTCTTCCCCTTCAAATTTTTCTTTACGATCACGCAGTTGGTTTTCCGATCGTTGTTCCTCAGCTCTTTTCATCCGATGCATTTCTCGTCAAGTTGACTCGAGCCTCTTCGTTGTTGCCAAGTTCAATCCTTAGTGTTTTCTTTTCCCACCCGCCCACCCCTTTTCTTATCAAAGCCGGAGTCCGTAATTGAGTATCCATCCTACTCGTGCGAAGTTTTTGCTCTCTCTCCTCAATGATTTCAACCGGTGTTTTTCTCTTCAAGATATTCGTCGATTTCCCCTTCCAAGTTACCATTGTTTTCCCGCCCTCCCACCCTCTTCTTCCCGGAGCCTGAGTCTGTTTCGAGCATCAATTTCATTCATGTGGAGCCTCTTTAGTCTTCCCTCAATTGTTTCAACCGGTGAATTCTCGTCTCGTTTGACATTCTTCATCTCTTCTTCTTTTCCAGTGGATTCAATTCAAGTTTTCGGTAGATCATATTCGTTCCCTTGGCTCAAGTGTTTTCCTTGCTCGTTTGCCTCTCGCCATTTAATCATTCCGGAGTTCAAGACATCTCAGGAGATTCGTCTGTGTTCCAATTAATTCGAGGTTGTCACCTCATTTAAATATCTCAATTGTTCCGGTGCTTCATCTATCTGTTCAACAATTCTTTTCAATGGTGTTTTCTTTAGTGGGCCCTAACCCACAGGTCTTTTCCTAGGATCTTACCTGACTCTTCTAATTTCCCCCGGAGCTATTCTCAATTCTTTTCAAATCTGACGTAAGAATGAATTTCATCAGTAAGATGCCTTTCCAAGATCGATTTCAAATCATTTCATTGTTGGCTCAACCCCTTCGCTTTTCATCCTCCGGGAGTATCTCAGTAATTTTTGGTGGTGTTTCTCGTCGTCATTTGAAGACCGAAGAAGGGTTTTCCTATAAACCTTGTCCCTCCTCCCGAAGAATCGTGGTTCTAGCTTCTTATTATCCTCTCAATTATTCCATTGGTCAGATATTCCTTTTCTTACCCATCCGGAGCATGTCAGAAGTTGTTTTCCCGTTTCTTTTCACCGGAGGTCATCGTTCCAGAAGAATTCTTCGTCCTCACATTTCAGCTACCGTTATCCAATTATCCCGGTGCTTCGTTCAAGTGTTCTTTAATCAGTTCATGATCTCTTTATTCTTTTGCATCTAAATCTCCTCTAACATAGTTGGTGTTCTAATTCTTACCAGTGATTCAGTCTTTTTCATCAGTCATTTTCCTGATTCCAATGGTGGTTCATTCAGATTCTTTTTCTTTGTCATCATATTAATCCTTTCGTTCTTTCCTCCTACCGGTGGTTCATGAAGACCTTCTCAAGTTTGCGACATGTCACTTCTCAATCCTTTTCAAGAAGAATAAGTAGTATGCAAAAATCCATTGCTGGTCATCAATTTAATTTGATGAAGGATAAGCATACAATAAATCTTATTCTTATTTCCTCAAAGTGATTAATCCCTTCCTTCAGAGTTTGTTCTTGATGGATAAATTCTAGGTCCAAGTCTTTTTGTCTTTTCTTTCCCGGAGTTCAATTTCCTCGGCCTTCTCATCGGAAACCCCATCTAAATCATCGCAAGGCTCATATTATTCTTTCATCTTTCATTCTATCTCATCATCCTTTTGTCACCGGAGTTCTTCATGGTGGTTCTTCATGATTTAATTCATTCTCCAAGAGTTCATCAAGATTTTGTTGGTGGAGTTCAAGTATCTTTTCTTCTCACGTCTCGTAGCACAAATAATTCTTCATTTTCTTCTGAAGTGGAGTTTTGCATTTCTTCGTTCTTCTCAGCTATTTAATCTTTTCCGCTTGTGGTCGGTTATCACCTCATAATTTCTGAGAGGTGATCCATAAGTCCACAACAAGCTTATTCTTTCGTTGTTGATTTTGTCAACAACTCTGTTAAATCCTTCCTTCTAAGTTCTTTTCATCCAAATTCTTTCAATTCTTCCGGAGGCATTGCATTGTTCATCTCGTCAAGTGTCATCCCATCTTGTGAAGTTCAAGTTCTATTCCTTCCATTTTCAGTCGGAGTGTTGCCTAAATCCTTTCAGTCTTATTCGTTTCTTATCTCGTTCTAACCGGAGTGGTTTCATAGTCTATCTGATTCCGTGAACTTTCGATTCTCGTCATTCTCGTCGTTCCTCTCTTATTCTCGAGTGCTCTCGATTCTTTGCTTCTTCTCTTCACTTCTTGCTTCACCTCATCCTTTTCCCTTCCGTCTCGGTCCTAAGATCTCGGGACGAGATCTCTTGTTAGTGGAGGAGTGTTATAACGCCCCGGATCCGATGTGCCAGGTGTCATTCAGTTATTTGCCGTCATTGCCATGTCATTTGCTTGCGTGTTGCATTTTATCATGTCATCATGTGCATTTCATTTTGCATACGTGTTCGTCTCATGCATCCGAGCATTTTCCCCATTGTCCGTTTTGCAATCCGGCACTCCTATGCCCTCCGGCGTCCCCCTTTTGTCTCTCGTTGTGAGTGGGTGTTGAACTTTCTCGGAATGGCCCGAGGTTTGCCAAGCGGCCTTAGTATAGCACCGGTAGACCGCCTGTCAAGTTTCGTGCCATTTGGAGGTCGTTTAATACTCCAACGGTTAACCGGGTAACCGTAAAAGCCCCTTTCTCTTTGCAGCCCAACACCCCTTCCAAAGTGGCCCAAACCCATCTAACTCCCCTCCATGCTCTCGGTTGTTCGATCACGATCGCGTGGCCGAAAACTGCTCCTCATTTGGACTCTCCTAGCTCCCTCTACCTATATATATGTGCATCTCTCCCAAAAATCCCGCAGTCCAAACCCTAGCCGTCTTCCTCCTCCCGCAGCCGGACATGTCCGTCCCGCCGCCGGACGTGTCCACCACCGCCAGCCACCTCACCCCAGAGAATCAGATCGCGCCACGTCGTCGCCTCCGCCGCCCTCCACCACTCCCGCGCCTCGCGCCGCCGTGCGCCCGAGCGCCACCGTGCCTGCCTCCGCCGCCAGCTCCCTCCGGCCCCGCC
>NC_041391.1:530360332-530405298 GCF_002162155.2 Triticum dicoccoides | reverse complement strand
CCGCCACCCGCCGCCGCGGCTGCCGGCTCCAGCCCGCGCCGCCCCCGGTCGCCTCCCCGCTGCCGGTACTCCCCGCCGCCTCTACCTCCGGCCGGGCGCCGCCCCGCGCTGCGGCGCCGCGCCCCGCCGCCCTCAAGCCCCGCCGCCCTTCACCACCACCTCGCCGGCCTCATCGCCGGAGCTCGCCCGCGCCTCCCCGTGCCTCGCCGGAGTCGTCTCTGGCCGGATCCAGCGAGATCCGGCCCGGAACCGCCGGGTGGATGAGATCCACCACCACAGCTATCCAAACTCCCTCGCCCGCCCGGATCTCCTCGTCCCGGGTCCTCCTCGTCCCGTTTTCGGAGGGTAAAAATCTGCTAAGTCCTGAATATTTTAGTATTATCATGCCATGTTCATCGCATCATATTTCCATGCATACTGCTCCGTTTCATGCGTGTAATATGTCGTAGTTCGTCTCAACGAGTACATCATTTCATTTCATTGCATCATATTCATTAGAGCTCATCTTGATGCCTGAATCTTCGTTGCAAGAGTGCTTCATGATGTTGTCTGCTGTCTGTTAACAGAACAAGCTCTTTTGTCATTTTTGCCATGATTGATGTGTGCATCCTATGAGGTTGATTTCTACATGTGTTTTGAACTATGCCATGCCATCTTTATAGGGGTGTATGCCATGTATTTTTGTGATCTCTGTGGTGACTAGCACAAGCATGCAAACTAGGCCTCGTGATGTTGCTGATTTTAGTCCCTGTTCTGCTATTATTTTGATGCCATATAAACATGATGCTACAGAGAGATCCATGCATATTTTGAGATACTTTAGTAAGGATGTTTCGAACATTTGGTTATTGTCTATCCATTCATGCCCCTGTTTGCAATTATGGAGTAGCTAGCATGTCATTTTCGTGATCTACTTTTTCTTCAAAATGTTTCCTGGCAGATTGTTTACATGTTATTCAATTTTGCCAAGGTTGTTGTAGTTGATCCTTGCATGCTATGAACTTGTTCTTGACTTGGTTTGTCTCATAAACATGTCTTCTTGCTGATGCTATGCTTATCTTGTCATGCAATGTCTTGTGGTGAGTGAATCGAGCTTGTTAGGTAGTGTACTTGTTGTTTCTATTTTGCTAGGCTGAATCTGTTATTTTGTGATGCTATGTAAATCTGCTGCTACTAGTCATTCTATGCATAATCTGAAGATGTTCACTAAGGGTGTTTTGTTCTACATGTCATGATCTATCTATCCATGCCCCTTGTTGCATTTATTGCTTGCTGTAGCTTGTTCATATCTTGCTCCAAAGTTGCTAAATAATGTTGCTGCCAGCCTGTTAACATTAAGTTCATTTGTTTCCATGTGTTTTGCTAGTGATCCATGCACCCTATGAGCTTGATATTGCCATGCTTAGCTTCACAAACATGCCTTCTTACTGTTGGTTGCCTTTCCATTCCATGTATTGCTCTGTGGTGAGTGTAACAAGCTCACCAACATGCCTTCATAATTCTGTTCCTGCCATGTATGAATCTGTATTATAACTTGCTATGTTTACATGGGTGCCATCATATCTTCTGATCCTTTTTGGCTCATGGTCAGTAAGGGACTTTTGTTCTATGCATTTAGTAGTATCATGCCATGCCTTTGTTTGCCATGATAAGTTCCTGTAACATGTTGTTTGATAGCTCTAAACATTGCAACCTGATGTTATTTTCTGCAAAGTCTGAACTGTTATTATTTGCAATCTTGCCACGTGTGTTTGAGTATGTTCTAGTGATTTCTAGAGATAGCTCAGTGTTCATGTTTTGTTATGCTTTACCTGTACATCATGCCCATGCCTTTTGTTTTCATATTGGGGTGTTGTAGCATATTGTTTTGGTGCTTGCAATATGCCTAGTTGCTGTTTTGGACAGTTTGTTGCTATAACTTGTATCGTGTGTGTGTGTTGAACAGTTGCTCCGTTTTGAGTGTGCTCTATATGAAACTTGCTTGATTTTGCATATAGATTCATATTATCATGTTGCATCCTTGTTTTGAGGTGTTTGCTTGATGTTTGTATGCATTTGCATCAATGCCATGTTTATCTTGTTTTGCTCATATCTTCTAGGTCGTAGCTCCAAATCTAATGAACTTTATATGTAACTTGACTAGAATCTCGTGGAGATCATCTTGGTTCATCTTAACTTGCTGTTTAACAACTTGAACACAAGGTTTATTCAGATCTGGAACAATTTCGAAATATGCATATGAGGACTTACCGGAATTGTTATATGTGGCCTCATTTAAACTTGCCTTGATGTGTTGCTCTTGTATGCATCATCCCTTGCCATGAGTAGCTTAATGTAGCCTTGTCATGCATCATGCTTGTTGTGCATCATGTCTTGTATATGTGTGGTGTGTTTACTATGTTGTGTGCTTCTTCTTGTTAGTTCCTGTTTCGTTGCGATCGTGAGGATTCGTTCGTCTATGCTTGGTTCGTCTTCGTGGCTTCATCCATTCGTCTTCTTCATGGACTCGTTCTTCTTCCTAGCGGGATTTCAGGCAAGATGACCGCTACCCTGGATCTCACTACTATCATTGCTATGCTAGTTGCTTTGTTCTATCGCTATGCTGCGTTACCTATCTTTTGCTCATCAAGCCATCCCAAATTGCCATGAACCTCTAACCTTTGACACCCTTCCTAGCAAACCGTTGCTTGGCTATGTTACCGCTTTGCTCAGCCCTCTTATAGCGTTGCTAGTTGCAGGTGAAGTTGAAGATTTCTCCATGGTGGACAGGATTTTGGTTGGGATATCACAATATCTCTTATATTATTAATGCATCTATATACCTGGTAAAGGGTGGAAGACTCGGCCTTATGCTTGGTGTTTTGTTCCACTCTTGTCGCCCTAGTTTCCGTCATACCGGTGTTATGTTCCTGGATTTTGCGTTCCTTACGCGGTTGGGTGATTTATGGGACCCCCTTGACAGTTCGCTTTGAATAAAACTCCTCCAGCAAGGCCCAACCTTTGTTTTACCATTTGCCTCACCACCACCTACTTTTCCCTTGGGAGTAGCTCTCTCGAGGGTCATCTTTATTTTAGCCCCCCCAGGCCAGTGCTTGTCTAAGTGTTGGTCCAAACCGAGCAGCCTGCGGGGCCACCTCGTGGCAACTCGAGGGCTGGTTTTACTCGTAGCTTGCTTATCCGGTGTTGCCCTGAGAACGAGATATGTGCAGCTCCTATCGGGATTGTCGGCGCATCGGGCGGCTTTGCTGGTCTTGTTTTACCATTGTCGAAATGTCTTGTAAACCGGGATTCAGAGTCTGATTGGGTCTTCCTGGGAGATGGTATATCCTTCCTTGATCGCGAGAGCTTATCATGGGCTAAGTTGGGACACCCCTGCAGGGTATAATCTTTCGAAAGCCATGCCTGCGGTTATAGGAAGATGGGAATTTGTTAATGTCCGGTTGTAGATAACTTGACACCAGATCCGAATTAAAACGCATTAATCATGTGTGTAGCCGTGATGGTCTCTTTTCGGCAAAGTCCGGGAAGTGAACACGGTTTCTGGGTTATGTTTGACATAAGTAGGAGTTCAGGATCACTTCTTGATCATTACTAGTTGACGACCGTTCCGTTTGCTCTCTTCTCGCTCTTATTTGCGTATGTTAGCCACCATACTTGCTTAGTCGCTGCTGCAACCTCACCACTTTACCCCTTCCTTTCCCTTTAAGTTTTGCTAGTCTTGATACCCATGGTAATGGGATCGCTGAGTCCTCGTGGCTCACAGATTACTACAACAACAGTTGCAGGTACAGGTTATGCGATGATCATGACGCGAGAGCGATGCTTGTTTGCGTTGAGTTCTTATTCTGCTTCTTCTTCGATCAGGGATAGGTTCCAGGTCGGCAGCCTGGGCTAGCAGGGTGGATGTCGTTGAGTTTCTGTTTGTGTTTCATCCGTAGTCGGATGTTGATCTTATCTAAGTTGTACTGATGTATTCGTGTGGCATTGTATGCCTTATGTATGTATCCCCATCTATTATGTAATGTTGATGTAATGATATCCACCTTGCAAAAGCGTTTCAATATGTGGGTCTATCCTTGGTGGGACCTTCGAGTTCCTTTTGGATAGGGTCGCATATTGGGCGTGACAGAGAGTGCCTACATCCAAGCCAAGGAAAGTTGCCATAGGAGAAAACCATGAAGTTCACAATTGAATCTGAAGAAGAGGCAGCTCGTGAGGACAATAAGAAGAAGAGGGAAAGAACCACAACAGCTAAAGTACTTGGAAAGTCGAATATGGTGAGATCTGATGATGAAGAGGAAGAGGATGTTGCTCCTGCACCTAAGGCACAAAAGCTAATGGTAGATGCAATTAAGTCAGGAGCTGCTGCTAAGCCCAAAACTGCTCCCAAAGCTACTGCTCCAGCCACCAAGACTGCACCCAAGAGGAGTACAAGAAACATTCCTGCTGGGGAGAAGAACAAGGCCCCAGTGCCCGAAGTTGAAGAAGAGGAAGCTGAAGCCCAAGTGCTAAGGAAGCTCAAGCCAAAGATTCCAGACCACAATGATATACATCCAGTGGTAGAGGACATGAGGATCAGGAAGGATGCAGGTCTGAGACAGTGGAGGAAGAATGACCCATATGCTGTAAGGAGGAGAACTGTTGTGGATTACAGGTTCCACACAAAGGAACAACAAGATTTCTATGAGACTATTCTGCTTGACAAGAAGCCCATCGTATGTGACATGAGATGGGCTGACTGGACTTACATTAGAGAAAATGAAGATCATTTCCCAGGTGTCTATGACAGCTTCAAGGCTTGTGAAGTGGACAAGTTTGTTGGCCATAAGCTCACACAGTGGAATGATGAGCTGATCATGCAATTCTACTACACTAGTCACTTTTATCCTGATGACAGAATTGTATGGATGTTAGAAGGTACAAGGTACCAATCCACTGTTGATGAATGGGCCAGATTGATCAATGCCCCAGAAGCACATGGAGATTACTTGGATGTGTATGCCAAGAAGAAGAAAGACCATAACTCAATGGCAAGCATGTACAAGGAGATTCCTGATGCAGACCTAGAGACTCACAAGTTTGGCTTAGTGAAGCACTTACTGTCAGGCCTGCCTACAATCAATACCATCTTGAGTCACACTCTTTTGCCCAAGTCTGGAGATCACAGAATGATAAGAGGACACTCCATCAACTTGCTGCACATATTTGATGTCCCCCAGAACTTCAAAGTGATGAGTCTGATTGTGGAAACAATCAAGAGGACATCTGCAGATCAGAAGAGGTTTTGTGGGTATGCTCCACAAATTCAGGTGCTCATCAACTCCAAGATGGGCACAAGCACTCATTTGTTGGACAAGGAGCATCTACCCCTCAGGCCAGATTTTGAGGATAACATTGTTGTTATGGATGAGAAAGATCCTTCCTCAGTACAATCACATGAGCAGAGAGAGAAGGCAAGGGCAGAGAAAGCTGCAAAGATGCCAAGTGCTGAAGAGGCATCTCAGTGTTCTTGAAGACTAAGCAAGATCATCTTGGATATCTGATCCATACACCTTGAGGACTCAGAAGGGTTTGGCCACCCTGAATCAAAATTAGGAGAGTTTGGAGAGGATCATTGAACATAAATTCTATGATCTTGATGTCAAAGTCACCGAGATTCAGTCAGTAGTTGAGCAACTCCAGGAGGAAGTGGAGGAGAAGAAAGGCAAGTCTACTACAGATGCTTTCACAAGAGTGCCAAGAAGTCAGAGGTCTGCTGCAGTGCCTGTTCCATATTCTAGAGCCACAGCTTCAGTGCCACCAGCTCCAGCAGCCACAGCTTCAGTGCCACCAGCTCTAGCAGCCACTCCACCAGCTCCAGCAACTTCAACAGAAGCTTTCGTCCTTGGAGTCATCTCTACACCAACTCATGAAGACCAAGCCTAAAGGACGCATAGCACTATGCATATTTTTAACTTTTTGGTACTTGTTGCCAAAGGGGGAGAAATATGTATAGATCATAGTCTTCTTCTTCGAGAGAGAGAGAGAGAGAGTTGCTTTTGTTTGTCTTTGCACCTTATTTGCTTGATACTTTATTGTGTGTTTGCTTGATACACTATACCTTTTGTGAGATACTTGGATGATCGTGTGTTTGATCATATGCTACGTTAATGTGTGCTTGAATGATATTATCCCTTATATCCATTTATGATCATTCACTTTTCTTGGTGATAAGTGTATGTTTTCAATTGTTATCATTTTGAGCGCTCCACCAAGATGTATGTGACATGGAAGAGTTATCCATGATCATAACACATTGTGCATTTGCAGTCCAAAGCAAATTTTAAATAACGCACAAATTTAGGGGGAGCTCTTGCTTGTCACATACTTCTCAAAGCGACAATGTATTTCAATCTTATTATCATTTATCGAAGCTTTGATATATATGTTGTCATCAATTACCAAAAAGGGGGAGATTGAAAGGGCAACTATCCCTGGGTGGTTTTGGTAATGATTAGCAACCTATAGCTCATTGCACTAATGCCATTTCAAGATAAACATTCCAGTTAAGTTCAATGATTGGCATGGCATGGATAAGGATTGTGGACCCCTCAAAATGCTAAGGACAAAAGATTGGCTCAAGCTCTAAAGTTCAAGACTCTACATTTTCTATTTTAGTGATCCAAGATCACATTGAGTCTATATGAAAGCCAATACCATTAAAAGGGGATCAGGTGTTGCTTAATGGCTTGCTTGCTCAAAATGCTTAGTGATATGCTCCAAAAGCCCTCAACCACTTTCTCATATCCACATATGTCCCAAACCAAAAGTCAAACTCGGCCCCACTGATTTGATCCATCCGGCGCCACCGAGTTCATTTGACATAGCCACTGCCAAAAACCCTAGTCACTTCGGTCTCACCGATAGGGATCTCAGTCTCACCGAGATGGGGTTGCAAACTCTCTGTTTCCCTTCGTAACGTTTCGGTCTAACCGAGATGAGCGATCAGTCCCACCGAGTCTGCAATGCAAACTCTCTATTTTCCTTTCGTAACACTTCGGTCCCACGGAGATGAGCGAATCGGTCCCACCGAATTTGCCTAACCAACTCTCTGGTTAGCTTATTACCAAAGTCGGTCCAACCGAGTTTGTGTAATCAGTCAAACCGATATTACATTATGCCCTAACAATAATGATATCGGTCCCACCTAGTTGACATGTCGGTCCCACCGAAATTGCCTAACGGTCACATTATGTACTCAATCGGTCCAACCGAGTTGTCTGATTCGGTCCCACCGAGTTTGTTATATTGTGTGTAACGGTTAGATTTTGTGTGGAGGCTATATATATCCCTCCACCCTCTCCTCATTCGTGAGGGAAGCTATCAGAACGTGCCTACACTTCCACTACTCATTTTTTGAGAGAGAGCCACCTACTCATGTGTTGAGACCAAGATATTCCAATCCAACCATATGAATCTTTATATCTAGCCTTCCCCAAGTTGCTTTCCACTCAAATCTTCTTTCCACCAAATCCAATCCTAGGAGAGTGAGTTGAGTGTTGGGGAGACTATCATTTGAAGCAACAGAGCAAGGAGTTCATCATCAACACACCATATGTTACCTTTTGGAGAGTGGTGTCTCCTAGATTGGTTAGGTATCACTTGAGAGCCTCCGACAAGATTGTGGAGTGAACCAAGGAGTTTGTAAGGGCAAGGAGATCACCTACTTCGTGAAGATCTACCCTAGTGAGGCAAGTCCTTCATGGGAGATGGCCATAGTGGGATAGACAAGGTTGCTTCTTCGTGGACCCTTCGTGGGTGGAGCCCTCCGTGGACTCGCGCAACTGTTACCCTTCGTGGGTTGAAATCTCCATCAACGTGGATGTATGATAGCACCACCTATCGGAACCACGCCAAAAACATCCGTGTCTCCTATTGTGTTTGCACTCTGCAAACCCATCCCTTTACATTCTTGCAAGTTGCATGCTTTACTTTCCGCTGCTTATATACTCTTTGCATGCTTGCTTGAATTGTGTTAAGATTGCTTGACTTGTGCTAAATTGTTAAAATCTGCCGAGAACTAAAATTGGGAAAAGGTTAAGTTTTTATTTGGTTAAGTAGTCTAATCACCCCCCTCTAGACATACTTTCGATCCTACAACTATCTTCATCTAGCCTTGCTGTTTCTTGAGAATCATGTCGGGAGGCTGACGCTGCATTCTTTAAATGAGGAGTAGTCAACTTGCATGACTGCCTCATCATAAGTGATTGATGAAGGATACACAAGAAACTTAGTTTGATGTAAGAACATGGTTAATAGACAGATGTACTAGTATGTACCAAAAACAGATAGGCATGTCATATTCAAATGTATAATGTGTAAGCTAAGCTGATGCAATTTAACCAAATTGGAAGCAATACAAGCTTGACATCCGGCTAGAGTGGTGAGCATGATCATCTAGGACCTGAGAGCCTGGTGGGAGGTGGGCTGCTTCGCCACCATCGTGGCTTTTTAGTTGGCTTCCAGGTGATGCATGTCTGTGCTGGGCTTGTCACTGGCTCGGCCAGTGCCCTGACTAGCTATTTGTCTTCTGGTGCTCATAGGATGGTGGTTCATGTAAAAATATATTTCCTTATCTTAATAAAGACCGAATTCGGCCTTTCGAATACAATCTAGACACCGTATGGAACATGCAACCACATATGACACCGCGAAGTTAAAGCAAGCACCTGGGATGGCGGTTCATTGCGAGCGAGGTCATCAACTCCAGAGCTACGTTTACCGTCTCCATCTGCTGACACTGCACCCTTTATAGCGATGTAACGTGCCTTGCCTACCCGCATACCAAGCTGGAGCAACTTCTCTCTTTTCTTTTCTACTTCTCTTGAGGAAGACTCTGAAATACCCTTGCATAAAAACACAATAGTAAGAGTATGGATGAAGTGTGTGCAGAACTAGTGCACTGTAAAAGTAGCAGATAGCAGGTGGCTGAAAAATAAATGACAGGAGACATATGATAGCTGTCGGGGGGATGAACCCCGGGCAGGCAAAAAAACCCGGATCCTCTTCAAAAACGGTGGGACCCGCATTGCCCCACAAAACCGGCACGCGCCTGGCCGGGTCGCTCGACCCGGCGAGGCACGCAGCCCGTCCAATCCCTCCAACCCGGCAAGGTACGTCGACCCGGACTCAGCAACTGGCGCAAGGCGGCCGAACCTGGCACGACCAAGGATTCCCCAACATGCTGACCCCACTCGTGGCATGCGCTCAATCCAGCCACGGGTCAAGCTCCCGTCCCATCCAGGCCGTACGATGGGACGAGACGTCAATCACCAATGAACAAGACAACATTGTTCTCACCCATGCCTATGGTCAGCCGGAGCGTGGAAATAGTGCCCCTTACGTACCCGCTGACCAGGGCTAGTGTGGCAACAGTGCTTTCGCCCTCACCACTGACGACAGCAAGCGGCAGCCTGATGGAAACCACTGTACATGACTCGACTCGGCCACGCCCTGGCGATCGACAAGACTGCGCACAGTTCCCCTAGGAATGTGGGGCTCACACCTAGGGGAACTCGGCGAACCACAAGCCCTCAAGCGGGACCCAGCCCAGGATCCCGGACACCGACAATACAGACCCACCGACTCGGCATATTACCATTGTAACCCTGGGTGGGTTGGTCTATAAAACCCCCCAGGAGCCCGCGCCTACAGGGGCATAGGATATGCAATACAAGGCAACAGAAGATACAGAAAAGCTGCCTGTGAGAAGCAGAATGAACAAGCAAGCATAGGACTAGCCACCAAGCCGCAACACCAGAGAGAAGGGGCAGCCTCAGCCTTGGCCAGCTTCCTTCCTCCTCAAACAGCTCCAGGAGCAACATTGTACTATCGATCATCCAACTACACTCGGCAGGACTAGGGGTATTATCTCTCCGGAGAGCCCCGAACCTGGGTATGTCCAGTGTCCCGCGCCTACTCATGCTAACCTCGCCTCTGGAGCCCACCAGCGCCCTCGAGCCTCCTCCTCTCTTTAGCCATCCCTTGGCATCTGCCGTGCACCCACCACGACAGTTGGTGCCCACCGTGGGGCAGCTCGAGGAGCTGGCCGGGAGCATGCTTCAGACGGGGCCCTTCTCCTACACCGACGAGTCCGTCACATTGGCGGACGACGTCATCAGCGCGCTTGCCGCCTCCTTCGCCGCACTGCGCATCTCCGATGCGTTCGCAGCCGACGAGTACCCCAGCGAGGTGCTCAGCTACTCCGACTCTCCGCTCTCCCTCGGCGGTGGCATTGCCACCAGGGCGATGGTCATCCATGTGGAGGTTTACGTCACTGGCAACGGCGCCTCCTCCTCATCGAGTAAGACGAGGAAGGCCGCGGAAGCCAGAACTGTCAGATTGCGGGTTCCGGCAGACCCTTGAGGTTTGAACTCTGGGGTGCGCACAGAGATCACTCCTCCTACCTACTCACGTCTCGTTGCCTCGCAAGAGATCTAGACTACACGAAGAACAACACAAGGGACACAAGGTTTATACTAGTTCGGGCCACCATTATAGTGTAATACCCTACTCTAGTTTGTGGTGTGGTGGATTGCCTCAGGGATGATGATGAACAATACAAGGGAAGAACAACCTCGCGAGGGGTGTTCTTGTGGTGGTGTTGTCCCTTTGGAGGGGTCACTTCGAGATGCCTATCTGCTCTCTCTAGATGCTAGAGCCTCCCCCCCCCTCCTACTATGGTGGCTAGTCCTATTTATAGAGCAAGACCCTGGTCCTCTTCCCAAATATTGAGCGGGAAGGGCGCCAACAATTGGCCATTTTGAAGGGGAACATCTAGTACACTTATCCTGACTAAAGTTGGTCCTCGCCTGCCAAAGGCTCTGACGATGACGCCTTCCTGGGCTCCACGACGACCTCCGTCCGGCCGTTCTGCTGGTCTTAGTCTTGTTGCACCGAAATGGTATCCTTTGCCTGATACCTTGACCTGCGCTTGCCCCCTTTGCACCAAAGGGGAAATAAGGACACTGCCCAGGCTGGCGCCCGCCCGGCGCCCGCCTGGTCTCGATCGTCATGGCTTGCGTCACGGGCACCTCGTGAGGTCCCCTGCCTTGATCTCTCCGCCTCCTCGCGAGCCAGCCTGGCGAGGCTGTGCCTGAGGAAGCTTCATGTCGTCCGCCCTGCGAGGCTTGGCCCCTCGTGAGGGTCTTGAGTTTGTGTCGATGAAGATGGGCCACGGTGGGCCCCCTACTTGAGCCACGCCGCAGGCCGCAGGCAGGCAAGTCTGGGTACCCCCGTTCCCAGAATGCCGACAGCAGCCCTCGGGCCCAAGGCGCGCCCGGACTTGGCTTAGCGGAGAAGCAAAGGGGCAAGTGCGAAGCGCTGCGGGCCCCAACAGCCTGCGGCCTTGGGCGCCGTGCGGCAGTTGATTGGACGTGGGCGTCTCCGCTTCCCCACGATGCCTCAGTATACGCCCGGCTAGGTGGACTCGTGGCTGCACACAGCCATCCCCCTCTCGTCGCCTGCGTGCTTCTTGCCCTTCATCTTTCCTTAGGCTCCTACCTCCGCCGCCGATTCAACTCGGACTCCCCCTCCTTCCCATCGTCATGGCGCCAACAAAGGAGAAAGGGGGGAAAAGGCCCGCATCCTCATCCAGCTCGCCGCCGGCGGTGGCCCCACCGTTGAGCGGTCCACCATACTCAATCTCGAAGCCTTGAACAAGGTCAGCTCTGCCCTTGCCACTACCTTCAACGAATGCGGCAGGACCACGGTCTGGCCTGCATCCCATGCCTCCATGGATAGGGTCGTCACGGAGGTCCAGTTCTTCGCCGATGCCCTGTGGGCGGGTCTGGTTCCCTGTAACGCCCCGGATACAACTTTCCATATTCGTAACTCCAACTCTTGCCATTTCCGGCTTTGTGATATATTATTTTCTCCGTGGTTGGGTTTTTGTCTTCCGTTTTGCAGTTTGTTCATGTCATGCATTTCATCATCGCATCATTTGCATTGCATCGGCACTCGTTGCCATCATTGTTTTTTTAACTTGCATCCGCTCATAGTTGCTGCGTCCCCCCCTTGCTTCTGTTGACCGGCCCGAGACCAACGTGTTTTCGTTTCCCTTTTGTCTGACCACAGACCCCTCGCGCGTGTCCGAGACTTCCCTGAACCCGACCCGAGCAGTCATGACCGTTGGATCCGGATCATCCCCAAACATCTACGAAACATCTCTATTTTCTCTTTTGGACTCCCTAACCCATTTATTCCGAACCATCCGATTTCGATCGGATGATCCAAACTCATCTCCCCTTTCCTATATATAAATCTCCTTGTCCATTTTTAGACCAAACCATAAATCCTAGGACTTTTGTTCCCCTAGCCGCCGCCTCCTACAGCCTTCCCCCTCCTCGGATCAGCCGCCGCCACCCACTCACCAAATCCCCCTCGGGATCCATCCACCCAACCAGACCGCTGCAGCCATCCACCAGTGCCTCCTTTGCTTGATTCCGAGTGGATCATGAGCACTAGTGCCTCCCCGTCGCCTTGCGCGTCCACGCCGCCGGCTGCAGCAGCAGCAGTAGGTCATGCCGTCGGCCTCATCCCGCTCCTTTTTCCTTCCTTGCCGTGCTTCTTCCTCTCTATCCTCTCTCCCTCTCTGTCATGGATGACCCCAGGAGCTCCCCTGATGCCATGATTCCTGGACCTCAAGCCTTTGCCGGATCTGCTTGGGAAACGGGTGGACCAGTCCATCCCCGACCTTCGGCCAACCCCTGCCTCGCCGGACTCCTCCCGCAGCTTCCTCCGCTCCAAGCCTCGTGCCGTCGGGCAGCAGTCCAGGAGGATGCCGTCGAGCCCGTGCTTCATCCAGCGATCCCTCAGTCTGTCCCCGCACCAACCATGGAGTGTAACCCTCGTGCCTCCTCGTGCGGCTCCACCTCGAGGTTCTAGCCCGGCGGGACCTCGCCATCGTCTTCGCCTGAGCAGGTCGCCGTACCTCCTCCTCCCGTCTTTCTCCTACTCGCCTCCCTCTGTCTCTCATCCCTCTGGTTTTCTCTCTGACTAGGAGCACCAACTGCCGCCACCTTCGCCAGAGATGGGCTCTCGACGCCCAGATCCGCCCGCCTCCGCTGCTTCCACGCCATCCCTGTCGCCGGAGGACGGAGCCCCGCTGCCTCCAAGCCCTCTGCTTCGACCCTGGTCGAGTGAGACGACCGCAAGTGGAGCCAGTCGCCCCGTTGACCGCGCCCTTCTTTGTCCACATGCCAGGGCCTCCTCTGGTTCGGCCCAGCCGCTCCCCTGCGCCGCGCAAGGCCCAGCGCCTCACCACCGAGCCGGCCCATGAGGCCTGGTGAGCTTCAGATCCAGCGCCCTCGCCCTGTGCACTGTTGGGCCAGCTAGTTCCGGACCATAGTGTTTTTTCCCGCCGCTGCAAATTTGCTATTTATCCAGTGAATTAACAGATTTGCAGAAAAAACCCTAGAATTCATGCATATAATAACTCCACAACCGTGCATCATATGTAAATAATTTATATATGAAAAATGCTTAGTTTTTCATCTAGTTTCATAATATGCCATTTTCATCCATGTTTAAAATGTTTAAAATGTTGTTTGATTAAATTTGCTCAAATGCCATGTTAAAATGATTTATTTCATAACTAAATAACCGTAGCTCCAATTTTAATAAACTTTATATGTAAATGGGGTGGAAAAATGCCTAGTTTAACATGGTGCACTTTATTTTGCTGTTTAACAACATTAAAATTGTGTTTAGGGAAGATCAGTACCAAATTCATAATTTGCATATGAGGATTTTCCCGGAATTGTTGTCTGTTGTTCCGGCCTCATTTAAACTTGCCTAAATAGTTAGTTTCACTATGCTTCACCTCTTGCCATGTTTAACAACATTTAATATTGTTGGGTACATATACGAGAGAGAACTAAATAAATGGATGTGGTGTTTCGTCAATATGCAACTCGTTGCATATTGAGCTCCACTTAACTTGTAGTATTGTTTGTTGCACTTTGTCATGCCATGCCTGATTTAAACTGGACATGCATCATACTTGTTTGTGTATCATGCCATGTTTATGCTTGTGCATTTACCATGTTGTTTGTTTGTTTCCGGTGTTGCTTCTTAGTTCCAGTAATGTTGCTATTGTGAGGATTCATTCGACTACTCCCGTTCGTCTTCTTCATGGACTCGTTCTTCTTCCTTGCGGGATTTCAGGTAAGATGACCGCTACCCTGGATCTCACTACTATCATTGCTATGCTAGTTGCTTCATTCTATCGCTTTGCTGCGCTACCTATCGCTTGCTCTTCAAGCCTCCCTATTTGCCATGTCAGCCTCTAACCTTTGTCACCCTTCCTAGCAAACCATTGCTTGGCTATGTTACCGCTCTACTCAGCCCCTCTTATAGCGTTGCTAGTTGCAGGTGAACTTGAAGATTTCCCCATGATGGACATGATTATGTTTGGGATGTCACAATATCTCTTATTTAATTAGTGCATCTATATACTTGGTAAAGGGTGGAAGACTCGGCCTTATGCCTAGTGTTTTGTTCCACTCTTGCCGCCCTAGTTTCCGTCATACCGGTGTTATGTTCCCGGATTTTGCGTTCCTTACACGGTTGGGTGATTTATGGGACCCCCTTGACAGTTCGCTTTGAATAAAACTCCTCCAGCAAGGCCCAACCTTGGTTTTACCATTTGCCCCACCTATCCCATTTTCCCTTGGGTTTCTAGAACCCGAGGGTCATCCTTATTTACCCCCCCCCCCGGGCCAGTGATCCTCTGAGTGTTGGTCCAAACTAGAGCCACTTGCAGCGCCACCTCGGGGAAACTTGAGGGATGGTTTTAGTTGTACGTAGTGTTCATCCGGTGTGCCTTGAGAACGAGATATGTGCAGATCCTATCGGGATTTGTCGGCACATCGAGCGGCTTTGCTGGTCTTGTTTTACCATTGTCGAATGTCTTGTAAACCGGGATTCCGAGTCTGATCGGGTCTTCCTGGGAGAAGGAATATCCTTCGTTGATTGCGAGAGCTTATCATGGGCTAAGTTGGGACACCCCTGCTGGGTATTATCTTTCGAAAGCCGTGCTCGCGGTTATGTGGCAGATGGGAATTTGTTAATGTCCGGTTGTAGATAACTTGACACCAGATCCGAATTAAAACGCATCAACCGCGTGTGTAGCCGTGATGGTCTCTTTTCGGTGGAGTCCAGGAAGTGAACACGGTTTTGGGTTATGGTTGACGTAAGTAGGAGTTCAGGATCACTTCTTGATCATTGTTAGCTTCATGACCGTTCCGCTTGCTCTCTTCTCGCTCTTATTTGCGTATGTTAGCCACCATATATGCTTAGTCGCTGCTGCAACCTCACCACTTTACCCCTTCCTTTCCCATTAAGCTTTGCTAGTATTGATACCCATGGTAATGGGATTGTTGAGTCCTCATGGCTCACAGATTACTACAACAACAGTTGCAGGTACAGGTTATGCGATGATCTTGACGCGAGAGCGATGTTTGCTCGTTTGGAGTTCTTCTTCTACTTCTTCTTCGATCAGGGATAGGTTCCAGGTCGGCAGCCTGGGCTAGCAGGGTGGATGTCGTTTGAGTTGTTGTTTGTGTTTCATCCGTAGTCGGATGGTGCTCTTATGTAAGATGATGTTGTATTCGTGTGGCATTGTATGCCTTTGGTATGTATCTCCATCTATTATGTAATGTTGATGTAATGATATCCACCTTGCAAAAGTGTTTCAACATGCGGGTCTATCCTTGGTGGGACCTTCGAGTTCCTTTTGGATAGGGTCGCATATTGGGCATGGCATTCCCCCCTTTTCTGCTTTCTTCAATGCAGTGCTCTCCCATTATTAGATCCACATGATGCACCTCAGGCCTGAGTCCATTACCCCTTTGGCTGTATTCGCCTTTTTGTGAGGCAATGGCGGGCATTCCTCCTTTCATTGCCCTGATGCGCCATTTCTTTTCTTTGTGTCTGATCGACCCTACTCAATGCTCGGGGTGTGTGAGTTTCTTCGCTGTGCCGGAGACGGCCGCCTCAGGGATCGATTTCGCCTTTCCTGGTTCCGTGGCCAGATTCAAAGAGCGGTGGCTGTACGTGGATGTTGGAGTACCCAGCCCCTTGATCTCGCGCCCAACCTCGCCTGTTGTTCCTAACTCGGGTTGGGACCATGAGACGCTTGTGAGCCCCCGGCTTGCCTTCGTCTAGCGCCGCTTCCAGAGTCTGAGGGCGCTTGGTGTTACTGCGCCCAAGGTGGTGAAGGAGTTCCTCCAGCGTTGCATTGCCCCTTTCTAGTGACACTCTCATCGGATGTGGGACTATGCAGGGCATAGGGACCGCATGCGGCTTCAGGAGGAGGACTTAGCGCCTGAAGCACTGAGGACAGTGCTCAAGGTCCTGACTGGTGATCCTTCCCCAGACAGCCTTCGACACGATGGTGCCCTCTTGTATCTCTGCTCGGGCAGGGCCGATTTCGTGAGGCAGATGCCCAGCTTTGACGAGTGGGGGTTGCGACCAATCGCTCAGGGGGGCCCACGAGAACCCCATCGCCGTGATTACCTTCTCGGTTGCCCCAAGCGGCCCCATCTCAATCGTTGGAGCAAGGAGACGAGCACCGCCGGGAGCCTAAGGGGGTGATGTCGAGAGGCCGCCGCCGTGCCGAGCCCCGGAGGTGGCGTATCACGAAGATGGTTCTGGGACAGCGGCGAGCGAGGAGTTGCTGGATTCGGCTCCTGAGGAGGGGGCTCCTGAATCTCCGGTCGTTCCTCACGAGGCGGCGCCTGGTGATGTCCTCCGGGCAGATTCCCCTTGTGCTGAGGACCCAGACTCCCCCTCCATGCTGCAGGTGGACCCTTGTGCCGACTACCTCGGTCGCTTCCGCGTAGACTTCGAGGCTCTCCGAATGAGGAAGGAGGCTTTGGGCGGTGATGACTACCCATGTCGCCTATTGAAGCGCATGAAGTACTTTGCCATTGACGAGTAAGTTTTCTCCCTTCTTGGTTCCTTGCTTTCCCTTTGCTTCGGCTGACCTTTGCCTTTCAGGGCCCTTCCTGCGGAGCTCATGGAGTCGGCTGAGGAGCCGTCCCCTCAAGCTTCGCCCTTTTCACCGATCCCGAGCGCCCCGAGCTTGAGTACCGCTCTTGCCATGGTGCTGGTCGGAGAAGCGAGCCATCCAGTAGAGCGTCGTGATCATACGCGCCTCACGCCCCACCTTCGCGAGCTCCCCTGGGGCACAGCCAGCCTGCCCCGAGTTCCTCCCTTGGTCATGGATGGTGGTTGGCTGAGGTCAGTCTTGAGTTCCTCTTCTGAGAGCAGACCGGTGTCAGGCTGGATTCCTGGCAAGGTCCGTCCAGCGACTGCTGAGGTGCTAGCCCCCAGCCCCTCACGGGAAGGGGGCACGCTGCCTCAGGGACCTCCTCGCTCGCCAGCGGCGGAGGATGACGCTGGAGACGTGCTTGGGCACGCCAGGGAGCGCCGCGCCCTTCGCCAAGAGTTCCTTCAGAGGGCGGCTGATGCGGTGAGCCAGCTTGGCACGGAGCTTGCTGACGAGGACGCATGCCTTGAGGCCGAAGGCCTGTGCCTCGCTGAGGAGAGGCACAAGATGAAGGTAGCCATCGCCCTCGCGCGTCATCAGCCCGATCTTGACAACGCGAAGGCCGAAGTGTCGCTAGTGGCTTCGCGGGAGGCCTGCTCCCAAGCCGTCGAGGAGGCTCGGGAGGCAGACCGACGGCGCAAGGCTGCAGTGGAGCGTGCGTGGGAGCTCCAGGCCTGTAGCAACACTTTAGAGCAGCAAGTGGAGCTGCGTCAAGCGGCCCTTGTGTCACTGAAGGGGGCTTCCGTCAACCAGGCGGAGCTCTAGAGGCGTGAGGAGGCACTGGCGCTGGAGGCCTCTGAGCGTACCCTTGACCTCGAGCAGTTGGAGACGAGGGAGCGCCTGGTGACGCAGGCGGAGGATGATGTCGCCGCGCGTGAAGCCCGAGTCCAAGAGGAGGTCGACCGTCGCGTGGCGGCGGCTCGCTCGAACCTTGAGCGCGAGTACAGGGAGAGGCTGGAGCTGATCAGAGTCAAGGCGGTGGGCAGGACCACCGCCCTTAAGGACAAACTGGATGAAGTGACGCGGCGTGCGGGCGCCTCCGGGGCCGCCCTTGGCACAGCGCAGACAGAGCTGGATTCTTCCCGCGCCGAGGTGCTCCTTCTCCAGCAGAGGGTCGATGAGGCTGAGGTCGTCGCACGGCGGAACGAGGATGAGATATGTCAGTAGCGCACTTTGGAGCACGAGCATGGTCCCATGCTCCGCGCACTCCGGGAAAGGGCCAACATGGCCTTGAGCAACATCTGTGAGGCGACTGTCGGGGAGCCCCGTGAGACCAACTATGCCGGCAACCTTCAGTTCCTCACAGACGTGGTGACGCAGCTGGAGGCTCGGTCGGGCAGGGCCAACAGTCTTGTCGAGGAGAGGATCCGTGCCCTGCTTGGGCACGCTTTCTCTCGCGTCTTCAGTTATCTTCAGGATAGGGACCCCCACTTTGATTTTGACGCCGCCATCGCATCAGTGCCCGCGGCCATTCGAGGCAATCTGGCCCAGTGTGTGGAAGACAATGTGGATGCCCTTGTTAGGGCATTCACCACTGATGACGACGGCGTGGTCGTGGCTGCTGATGAAGGCGGCGTGGTGAACAATCCGGACGCTGGTGACGGCGATGGCGTGGGCGATGGCGAGGCCAGCGACGCCAGCAACGACTCCGGAGGTGCTCCTGAAGATGTATTATGAGATTTGTCTGATTGATCACATGTCTCCTCTACTTTTTGTCCTGCGTGAAAACAATCAGGCCTGGCCCTGGAGATTGTAAGAGCATTTTGGGAGGGGGAGCCCCCCGTGTAAAGGTTTATGATTGGTGTCCTTGTAGAAATAACGTCGCGTGCACGCCTATGCCGGGCCATTGGCCCCAAGATGGGACAGTTGACTTGTATACCTTTGACCCGGAAGGGCCCCGAGCGATCCCGCGGGGGTCGCAGTGCCCCGAGTGTCTCCTGAGTGGACCCACTGTTCCCGTAACGAGAACCTCCTAAGAGGGTGCAGCGACAGCAGTCCGGGCTGCATACGTGCCTGGCCTGGCCTGACTCGCGAGGGGCTCGCAAGGGGAGGCACCTAATGTTGACTGGACGCAAAGCGGCAACCAGAACACGAGAAATTGCTCGAACGAGACTAAACACCCCTTCCCCGAACACATGCAAGTCTCAAGCTCAAATCCAACTTAAATTCAAACCGAGGGAACACGACAACCAAGAGAAAGGCAGAAAAGCAAAAGAGCCGTGTTCGGCACCTAGTCTAGTCTTCGACATCTTCTCACCAGCGCGGAGCTAAGTGCTGCCACTGGGTGTGGGCGGGAGCCCCCGAGGCCCGAGGGCGGCTCTTCGGAGACTCCGGGGCGTGTACAGCCCCACTCATTATTACGTGAGAGTGTCACGGGGCAGCGAGCTTCACAGGCACTGGGCCTTCTTCACAGGTACCAGCCTTGCTTCATATCGCCAGACGAGGGCCCCGCCTTGCGCCACACTCTATTGCCACCGACGACGACCAAAAACCAAGGACACCGCCGATGGGATAGAGCGGTCGCCTGCGGTTCCCCCGAAGACCACGGGTCCTCTGCCAGGGGTAGGCCCTAGGGCACCTCCCCGGCCAAGGGCCTACCTCCTGTGGGTGCCTTGCTCCAAGCGCCATGGGGGCGAGGCCGGATCTCTGCCCCTCTTCGGCAGCCCCCGGTGCCCTCCTCCTGAGAGGTAGGAAGCTGCTGGATTGGGGCAGCCATCTGATGCGGTGACCTGTACCTCATGTGACCCATGGTTAGTGTAAGCTTGCTACTGAGGAATTAGCAGTACCCGATAGTCACTTCTACCAGCGGGATCATCGAGGTTCTCCTGGGGTCCCTGGAAGAGCTCAGCCCCTGGCATCTCTTCCCTCCAGCCTGTGCCAAGGAACGGGCTATGGTCTTCTTCCAGCACATGCCCTTGATCTATCATGTGGGGCACATAAGCTTCCGGGTCCGCCGCCCAGAATGCTTCGTTGTAGTGCCCCACGTGCCACACAGCCCTGCCCGAAGTGTTGTCCTGGGGGTGGTATCGTGGTGGCCCGCCGGGGCCGTGGACCGCAACGAAGGCCCCTTCGCCGGTCGGAGGCGGAGGCAGCACTGCTGGTCGCCCGATACTGACGGCCAGGTTAGCGCCGGGGAGGTCCTAGAATCCACTCGGACCCGCGTAGGCACGAACAGGGTCTCCGCAAGGCCCGCCCTGGACCTGGGGTGGCAGCTGAGCGCGGAAAGGATGAGCCCCCGAGGCAGCGGAGTCCAGGAGCTCTGCTACCCACTCCAGTAGCACGTCGCGGCCGCCCTCCAGCAGCTTGCATCGTAGTAGTTCCCGGGCCACCGTCAGTGCGGCCCTTGAGTTCACCTGCTCCCACCGGGTGTATGGAGCCATGGCTGTGGCGTGGTTTGAGGCCCTTGCCGCCGACCGCACCTGTCGTGGCGTGAGAGCAGGTGATGCCTAGCCGCGTCGCCCACGGCCCACAGCGCCCTGCGGAGCGCGGTCTGCCTGGGGCACAATGTTGGGGTCGCCCTGGGTGGGTGGCTCGGTGCGGGCGGGCCAGGCCGCCCAGGGGTCGGGGTTGCTCGTTTGGTCGCCGGACATGATGGTGACGACGCGACGGAACGTGAGGCGGCGAGAGAAGGATTCCGGCGCACCCCTACTTGGCACGCCAAATGTCGGATTGCGGGTTCCGGCAGACCCTTGAGGTTCGAACTCTGGGGTGCGCACGGAGATCACCCCCCCTACCTACTCACGTCTCGTCCCCTCGCAAGAGATCTAAACTACACGAAGAACAACACAAGGGACACAAGGTTTATACTAGTTCGGGCCACCATTGTGGTGTAATGCCCTACTCTAGTTTGTGGTGTGGTGGATTGCCTCAGGGGCTGATGATGAACAATACAAGTGAAGACCAACCTCGTGAAGGGTGTTCTTGTGGTGGTGTTGTCCCTTTGGAGGGGTCGCTTCGAGATGCCTATCTGCTCTCTCTAGATGTTGGATCCTCCCCCCCTCCTACTGTGGTGGCTAGTCCTATTTATAGAGCAAGGCCATGGTCCTCTTCCCAAATATTGAGCGGGAAGGGCGTCAACAATTGGCCATTTTGAATGGGAACATCTAGTACACTTATCCTGACTAAAGTTGGTCCTCGCCTGCCGAAGGCTCTGACAATGACGCCTTCCTAGGCGCCACGATGACCTCCGTCCGGCCGTTCTGCTGGTCTTGGTCTTGTTGCACTGCAATGGTATCCTTTGCCTGATACCTTGACCCGCGCTTGCCCCCTTTGCACCAAAGGGGAAACAAGGACACTGCCCCAGGCCAGCGCCCGCCCGGCGCACGCCTGGTCTCGATCGTCATGGCTTGCGTCACGAGCACCTCGTGAGGTACCCTGCCTTGATCTCTCCGCCTCCTCGCGAGCCAGCCTGGCGAGGTTGTGCCTGAGGAAGCTTCCTGTCGTCCGCCCCGCGAGGCTTGGCCCCTCGCGAGGGTCTTGAGTTTGTGTCGATGAAGATGGGCCGCGCTGGGCCCCCTACTTGAGCCACGCCGCAGGCAGACAAGTCTGGGTACCCCCGTTCCTAGAACACCGACAAGGGCCACCGCGGGATGGACCAAGCCGTCTGATCCGCTGTGCGCCGCGATGCAGAGCCTCCGCATCCCCATCGACACCGACATCGACGCCACCAACGTCGCCGAGGACAGATCTTAGCTCGAAGAAAGGCGCCAGCAGATGCTGGACCTGTCCGAGACACTCGCCGCCACCAAGCGTCGCCTGGAAGCTGCTCAGTTGGAGCACGGCGCCGCTCACGGATTCGCGCCTGCCGCGGCCGAGCCAAGCCGGGTCGCTGATGTACGCACCCATGGAGGAGCGATCGGCCGGGCCCTCGGCACCGTCCGAACCGTCTGTGAGACCCCAGTGAAGAACATGCGTGATACAGAGGCAGCCGCAGTCGGCCTCGACCAGCTCACGGGTGAGGAGATGAAAGAGCGCATTGGGTGGATGCGCGAGCTCCTCCACGCCGCCAACACCCAGCAGGATCGCCTGCACCATCTTGCCAAGCTGGTTGGGTCCGGCTCCGCCCGCCTTGGCGGACCCGGTGAACTTCTGCACACGGCTTCCTCGCCGCTTCCTCGCCGCCCAGCGAGGTGCACTTCGGCAAAAACCGGACTCGGCGCAACCCAGACGCCATAGCCGCCGATGTCCTAGGCAACGAGCCCGGAGCGGAGACTCGGCGCGGACCCGGCCAGCCTGGCCGGCGTCCGGCTCCAACCGACCCGGCCCCTCGGGGCCTGGCCGCCAGTCGACTGGGCCCGCGCGCCATCAACAACGCCGACGCTTGCCACCGCCTCGATCAGCTCGCTCGCTCCCTGGAGGTGGAGGAGAGCAGTGCTATCGGTCCGGCCTGCTTCGGCCCACGCATCCGGGAGGAGCCCTTCCCCAAAGGGTTCATGCTTCCCCGCGATACCCCCAAGTACAACGGGACCGTGAAGCCAGAAGACTGGCTCACCGACTACACCACGACCATTGGCATCACCGGTGCCAATCACTGTCTCACCGTGCGCTATGCACCGCTCATGCTCTAGGGGTCGGCCCGCACGTGGTTGAACAGTCTGCCGATGGGCAGCATCAACGCGTGGGTCGACTTCGAGGAGGACTTTGTCCGCAACTTCATGGGGACCTACAAGCGACCCGGTCGCCCTAGCTAGCTCGCCATGTGCATTCAGGGGCCGACGGAGACGGGTCGCGAGTACCTCGCACGCTGGACCGAGCTCCGAAACAGCTACGAGGGCGTCCATGAAGTCCAGGCGATCCAGCACTTCGTCAGCGGGTGCCAAGACGGCACCCTCCTCAAGCACAAGCTCTTGCACTCGGAGCCGGCCACCATGGCCGCGCTCATGGTGATGGCGGACAAGTACGCCCACGCCGACTCCGCCATGAAGATCCAGGTGGCACTAGATGAAGCCAGCAAGGCGAAGCCGGTTCCTCCCCCGAAGCCGGCCGGCGAAAGCAGCCGACAGCAGCATCACCAGAACAACAAGCGCAAGGCCGAGCAGCCGGCGCAGCGTCACAACAACCAGTTCGTCGCGACTGCCGAGCCCGCGGCGGACCCGGCAGCGAAGCGCTGGCAGACCGTCAAGATGGTGTGGCAACCCGCCATGAGTTTCGAAGAGATGCTCGACGCCCCATGCAAGCACTATAGCGGCACAAGACCCTCCATGCACACGCTTCGGCAGTGCGCCATCACCAAGCGCATCATGAGGGGAGATGTCCCGCCTCCTCCGGCTCCGGCTCCAGCTCCAGGCGCAGGACAACCGCCTCCGCCTCCACCGACGCCTCCCGCGGGCGGCGCAATCTGGAACGACGCCTACCTGGACCAGAATGCGGCCTATGTTGTATTCACTAGCCTCGGCGACGACAAGCGCAGTGAGCTCCTTCTTGGGCAGGAAGTGAACATCGTCGTCCCAGCCAAGCCGGAGTTCATGCATTGGTCGGATCGGCCGATCACCTGGACCCGGGAGGATCACCCGGCGGTCATGCCGAGTCCCGGTGGATACGCCCTCGTCCTCAAGCCCTCCATCGCCGCGCGGAGCACATGCAAATTCTCCCGAGTCCTCATCGACGGCGGCAGAAGCATCAACATCCTCTACCGCGACACGATGACCAAGCTCGGCCTCAAAGCTGAGGACCTAGAGCCAACCCGGACGATCTTCCACGGCATCGTGCCCATCCTCTCCTGCTCTCCCATTGGCCGGGTCTGGCTCGATGTCCTGTTCGGTGACAGCAGCCACTTCCGGCGCGAGACGATCTGGTTCGAGGTGGTGGACCTTCCAACCCGTATCATGCACTCCTGGGCCAGCCCGCCCTCGCAAAGTTCATGGCGGTTCCACACTACGCGTACCTGAAGATGAAGATGTCGGGTCCCAAGGGCCTGATCACGATCACCGGCGATTACCGCAAGTCCCTGGAGTGCGCCCGAGACGGCACCAAGTTGGCTGAGTCGCTGGTCATTGCCGAGGAGCGGCGCCAGCTTGACCGGATCGTCGCCATGGCGGGCGAGGCCTCCGCCGCGTCGATCTCGACCACGGCCCCGGCCGACGGGGCTGCCCTCAAGCCCTCCAAGGAGACCAAGAAAGTGAAGCTCAACCCAGAAGACCCCAGCTGCAGCAAGTACATTGTCGTAGGCGCCCGCCTCGACAGCAAATAGGAAGGCGAGCTCGTCGACTTCCTCCGTGAGAATCGGGATATCTTCGCATGGACCCTCAAGGACATGCCGGGTATCCCGAGGAAGTACGCTGAGCACAAACTTCACATCCGTAAGGACCCCAAGCCTATCCGTCAACCCCTACAACGATTTTCCGAAGAGAAGAGAAGAACCATTAGTGAAGAGGTCGCCAAGCTTTTGGCGGTCGGCTTCATAATGGAAGTGTTTCACCCCAAGTGGCTGGCCAACCCGATCCTCGTCCTAAATAAGAACAAGACCTGGCGCATGTGCATCGACTACACCAGCCCCAACAAGGCCTATCCCAAGGATCCGTTTGCTCTCTCACGGATCGACCAAGTCATCGACTCGACCGCCGGGTGCGAGCTCCTGTCCTTCCTGGAGGCTTACTCCAGCTACCACCAGATCAAGTTGGACCCGGCTGATGCCCTGAAGACATCCTTCATCACGCCCTTTGGGGCGTACTGCTACATCACCATGTCATTCGGCTTGAAGAACGCCGGCGGCACCTTCCAACGCTGCATGCAGAAATGCCTGCTGCCGCAACTCGGCCGCAATATCCACGTGTACGTGGACGACATCATGGTGAAGACCAAGAAACACCTCATGCTCCTCGACGATTTGAAGGAAACATTCGCCAACCTCCGTGAATACAAGGTCAAGCTTAACCTGGAAAAATGCATCTTCGGCGTCCCTGCCGGAAAGCTACTCGGCTTCCTTGTCTCAGAACACGGCATTGAGGCAAACCCGGAGAAGATCAAGGCCATCGAGCGCATGCACAAGCCGGCCAGGCTGCGCGACGTCTAGAAGTTCACCGGGTGCTTGGCCTCGATCAGCCGGTTTCTAAGCCGGCTAGGAGAGAGGGAGCCCCCCCTGTACCAGTTGATGAAGAAGATGAGTCCGTTCGAATGGAATGGCAAGGCAGACGAGGCCTTCCAAGACCTCAAGCGCATGCTCTCCACCGCGCCAGTCCTGGCCGCGCCGACCGACAAGGAGCCGCTGTAGCTCTACATAGCCGCGACCTTGCGGGCGGTTAGCACGGTGCTGGTGGTCGAACGACCAGAGAAGGGCAATATCCAAGCCATCCAGCGCCCAATTTACTACCTGAGCGAGGTGATCTCCATCTCCAAGCAGAACTACCGGCACTACCAGAAGATGTGTTACGGCGTGTACCACACCGCCAAGAAGCTGAAGCAGTAATTCCAAGAGCATGTCATCATCGTCGTTAGCACAGCGCCTATCGGAGAAATCATCGGGTGCCGAGACGCCTCTGGCCGGGTCGCCAAGTGGGCGATCCAGCTAGCCGGCCACACCATCCTCTGCGATCCCCGCACCACGATCAAGTCTCAAGCCCTGGCCAACTTCCTCGTCGACTGGACCGAGACCCAGTACCTTCCGCCACCTCCCGACTCGACGCATTGGCGCATGCACTTCGACGGGTCCAAGATGCAACTCGGCTTAGGGGCCGACATCGTACTATCATCCCCAAAGGGCGACTGGCTCTGCTACGCGCTCCAGATCCACTTTGCCGCCTCCAATTGAGGGAGTCCTAGATTAGGGGGTATCCAGACATCCAGACTCTACACTTTGGCCGGACAGTTGGACCATGAAGATATAGGACTCAAGACTTCGTCCCGTGTCCGGATGGGACTCTCCTTTGCATGGAAGAAAAGCTTGGCGATCCGGATATTATATTTCGATCTTTGTAACCGACTCCATGTAAACCCTAGCCCGCTCCGGTGTCTATATAAACCGGAGGGTTTAGTCCTTAGAGACAGAATCATAATCATCATAGGCTAGCTTCTAGCGTTTAGCCTCTACGATCTCGTGGTAGATCAACTCTTGTAATATCCATATCATCAATATCAATCAAGCAGGAAGTAGGGTTTTACCTCCACCGAGAGGGCCCAAACCTGGGTAAAACATTGTGTCCCTTGCCTCCTGTTACCATCAGCCTTAGACGCACAAATCGGGACCCCCTACCCGAGATCCGCCGGTTTTGGCACCGACATTGGTGCTTTCATTGAGAGTTCCTCTGTATCGTTGCTGCAAGGCTTGATGGCTCCTTCAATCGTCAACAGCAACACAGTCCAGGGCGAGACTTTTCTCCCCGGACAGATCTTCGTGTTCGGCGGCTTCACACTGCGGGCCAATTCGCTTGGCCATCTGGAGCAGATCGACAGCTACGCCCCTGGCCAACAGGTCAGGTTCAGAAACTTGAACTACATGGCCGATATCCATGGAGACTTGATCTTCAATGGTTTCGGGCCTGCGCCAGGAGCACCGGACAGTCACGATGAGCACGTCTTAGACCTGCTGCCGGACAATGCTCAGGATATCGCCCCTGCAGAAGCCCCGGACCTAAATTCGGAGCAGATTGCGTCGCCCAAGGAAGGATGGATGGACCCCGCCCCGGAGGCCACACACTCATCGGCGGTAGAGCCGAACACAGGCTTCACCCCCAAGGAAGCCTATGACACCGGACCCCCGGACTCGTATCCGGCTATAGGTTCCAGTCCGCGCACTCCGAGCCCGCCGAATCTGGTTGTGCTCCGGTAATGGAGTTCACCGTTGCGGATATCTTCCAGCACTCGCCCTTTGGCGACATGCTGGACTCGTTAAAATCTCTCTCTTTGTCAGGAGACTCTTTGCCAAACTATGTCCGGCTCGAGTGGGAAGAAGGCGACGAAGGAATTCGTTGCCCACCCACCACCCATTTCATTGCCACGGTCGATGATTTAACTGACGTGCTTGACTTTGACTCTAAAGACATTGACGACATGGATGACGATGTAGGAGAAGAACAGGAACCACCGCCCAGGGGGCAATGGACAGCCACCTCCTCATATGATATATATATATATGGTGGACACTCCGAAGGAAACCAATGGTGATGAGGCAATGGAGGATAACCCCTTAGGGAAGAAAGCAAAGCAAGGGCGTCGTTGGCACCGCTCCAAGCCCCGCCACAACAATACCGGCACAGGAGACGAAAACAATCTGGATGGTGCCGAAGATACATACAACCCCGATCAGCCTGCCTTCGAGCAGGCCGAGCAGGAAGACGGACAAGTCAGCCCAAACGAATAGGCGACAGACGTATATCCGGAGGAGGACAACTACATGCCCCCCTCCGAAGACGAGATTAGCCTCAGTGACGACGAGTTCGGCGTGCGTGAGGACCCCATGGAGCAGGAGCGCTTCAAGCGCCGGCTTATGGCCACTGCGAGGAGCCTGAAAGAGAAGCAGCAGCAGTAGAAGCTCCAAGCTAATCAAGACCTGCTCACAGACAGATGGACTGAAGTCCTGGCAGCTGAGGAATACAGACTCGAGCGCCACACGGCTGACTAGCCATCTCGTGGCCGAGATAAAATGGCATATCAGCCCAAATACCAGCCCGCACCCCCACGGCCCGGGGCAATAGGCAGGACCTGCAAGATATACTGGAAAACAAGGCAGGACAGCCAAGATCGATCTACGGATCATGGGGGGGGGCGCCCCAATACGTGACGATGATAGTCACGACGGATACATTATCAACAAGTCCGTCCAGGACGAATACAGCCAACCAGAATCATTCGAACTGCGTAGCCACATAGCCCGGCATAGGGGCGCCGCACACCCCCTCTGCTGCACTGGCGAAGTGATGGATCATGGATTCCCATAAGGGTTCAAACCCGTAAACATTGAATCATATGATGGCACAACAGACCCCGTAGTATGGATCGAAGATTTCCTTCTGCACATTCACATGGCCCGCGGTAACGTTCTACACGCCATCAAGTACCTTCCCCTTAAGCTCAAAGGACCAGCACGGCACTAGCTAAACAGCCTGCCGGTGAATTCCATTGGCAGTTGGGAAAATCTGGAGGACGCGTTCCTCGACAACTTCCAGGTCACATACGTGCGACCACCGGATGCCGATGAATTGAGCCACATTACCCAACAGCCCGGAGAGTCAGCCAGGAAATTCTGGACTCGGTTCCTAACCAAAAATAACCAAATAGTCAACTATCCGGATGCCGAAGCCCTGGCGGCCTCCAAGCATAATATCCGTGACGAGTGGCTCTCCTGACACCTCGGCCAGGAAAAACCAAAGTCCATGGCGGCCCTCACGACACTCATGACCCGCTTTTGCACGGGCGAGGAAAGCTGGTTGGCTCGCAGTAGCACCATGCCAATAAATTCAGGCACCTCAGATGTCCGTGACAATAACGGCAAGCCACGAAGCAACAGACATAAGCGACGGAACAATGGTGACAACACTGAAGACAAGCCAGTCAACGCCGGATTCAGTGGCTCGAAATCCGGTCAGCGGAAAAAGCCGTTCAAAAGAAACAATCAGGGACTGTCCAGTCTGGATTGCATACTTGATCGCTCGTGCCAAATTCATGGCACCCCGGATAAGCCAGCAAACCACACCAATAGAGACTGCTGGGTTTTCAAACATGTCGGTAAAATAAAAGCCGAAAACGAGGACAAGGGGCTGCACAGCGACGAGGATGAGGAGCCCCGGCGTCCGAACACGGGGGGACAGAAATTTCCTCCCCAGGTGAAAATGGTCAACATGATCTACACCACCCACATTCCCAAACGGGAACAGAAGCGAGCACTACAGGACGTCTATGCGATGGAGCCAGTCGCCCCAAAATTCAACCCATGGTCAGCCTGTCTAATCACTTTTGATCGTAGGGATCACCCGACCAGCATCCGCCACGGCGGTTCAGCGCATTGGTCCTAGACCCAATCATTGACAGGTTCCACCTCATACGAGCCCTTATGGATGGCGCATTGGTCCTGAACCTGCTTTATCAGGACACAGTGTGCAAAATGGGCATCGACCCTTCGAGGATCAAGCCCACCAAAACCACCTTCAAAGGTGTAATTCCAGGAGTAGAGGCCCGTTGCACAGGCTCTATAACATTGGAAGTGGTCTTCGGATCTCCGGATAACTTCCGAAGCGAAGAGTTAATCTTCGATATCGTCCCTTTCCGTAGTGGTTATCACACACTGCTTGGACGAACCGCATTCGCTCGAGTCAATGTGGTACCACACTATGCATACCTCAAGCTCAAGATGCCAGGATCTCGCAAGGTCATAACAGTCAACGGAAACATGGACCGCTCTCTCAGTACAGAAGAGCATACTGCAGCCCTCGCGGCCCAAGTACAATGCGGCCTCCTCCAGCAAACCACCAATCCGGCGACAACAACCCCGAACACCGTCAAGCGAGTTCGGAGTACCCCGCAACAGGATCGCCAGGCACACCAAGAGCGCGACTAGCAGTCCGGCCTCCGCTCCAGCCCCATCAAGGCAGCATTCGTGCCGCGCGTACACAATTACGCACTAAAAATACCATGGACATAGGCGGAGGAAAAATAGGGACTCAGTCAACAGTGCGGCTCAGCCGCAACATACTTTAATAACCCCCCCTTCTTTATCTTTCAGGATACTGCTTTCGGGCAGCCTCTTCAGAAGAGCCGGATTGTCGGACTAGCATAGGAGAGAAAACCAAGGAGGCAAAAGGCTTTGCACACAAAGGGAATACCTAGGTGGAATCTGTTCACGATCATTATACCTGTTTTATATACCTACATGCAGCCCGCCCTTGGATAGGACATGTCAAATAGTCCTATTTACTTCTGCTTAACGCATTCTTTGTAAACATACGCCTCAATGTATTATTCATCAATGGGAGATAATATATAGCGTCAACTTATTATTCCTATTTGCACATTTTTCCTATAAATGTTTATTTAATATTGCATCCGTACACCTTGGTATGTTAAGTTTGCCAGGGGTTTCTTATGGTGCCCCATAATGCGGCAAGACAAGTCCGAACACTTTCAACAGTGCGGCACCCCGAACTTATAGCATTATATGCATCGGCTCCGAATCATGTCTTGGGTCAATAGCTGGGTTTGCCCGGCTCCCTTGTTTTGGTACCTTACGTTCCGTTATATCGGCTAAGGTAGCGCAGGGAGAACTACTGCGATTGTGTCCCGGTTCTTCCGGACGAGCACCTCAGTAGAGAAAGCCGGAAACTGACTGGCATGATGCAGCGAGAGCTGGCCGCTGTTCAAGAGGTCTTAAAATCCTTAAAGATTTTTCCCGCTTTAGGCAAGGAATCAGCCTCGTCCGATTTAGGCGTATATAGCGCCCCAATTCGGCTCTCCGAATTCTAGGGGCTTCACCAAAATTTAAAATTGTAGACTTCTATGGCTAAGTGAAAGTTATAAAGCCGCATAGTCTAATTGCCTTGTTCGGTGCGCCAAACACCTCCTTCAGGGACCAAAAAATTGGATAAAGAGTGTATGGGTTTTCCAGGAACACCCCGGTAGTAGTTATGTGGGGGCGGAAGCCGACGACTGGCCTACTTTCAGAATTTTATAAACAGCCGCACAGAAGGTAATATTTTAAATCAAAAAGCTCTATATAGCGCAAGTAACTTCATCTTTATATTACAACAACGATAGAAGTACATTCACTCAAAGATCGTGTCCTTGGTACATCCATCGGCCACGAGACGAGCGCCTTTCATAACACCATCATAATATTTTTTGGGACAGCGATGCGCCTTGCCCTTCGGTGGTCCTTCCTTCACCAGCTTCTCCGCATGTAGCTTGCCCCAATGCACCTTCACACGAGAAAAGGCTCGGCGGGCACCCTCAATGCAAACGGATCGCTTGATCACTTCAAGCCATGGATAGGCGTTTACCATCCACTTTATCAGGCCGAAGTAGCTGGAAGGCAGGGGCTCACCAGGCCACATCCGGACTATGAAATCTTTCATAGCCACTTCAGCCGCCCTGTGGAGTTCAACCAATTGCTTCAATTGGTCACTTAGAGGCATCGGGTGTTCAGCTCCACCATACTGGGACCAGAACAGCTTCTCCGTCGAGCTCCCCTCCTCGGCACGGTAGAACTCCGCGGCATCTGATACGCTGCGTGGCAGATCTGGGAATGCCCCTGGAGAGCTCCTAATTTGGGTATGTAAGAGAAAGGCCTCCTCCACATGCTTGCTTTGCATAAAGAATGTCTTACCCGCCGCTATCTTCTTGGCCGCCTGGATTTCCTGCTGGGCCTTTCCGGCTTCGGCATTGGCGTCTTTCATACTAGCAAGGGCCTTCGCAAGCTCAGACTCCTTCATCTTGAGGTCACGCTCCAAGGACTCGAACTTCTTGTTGAGCTCCTGGAGCTCTTGCTGTACCTCGCCCACCCTAGCATTCTGCTTTTCGCGCTTAATGCACTCCATGGCCGCCTTGTCTTCGGCCTCGGACAGTGCTTTCTTCTGGGACGCCACTTCGGTTGTGGCCCCTATTACAAAGTCACGATGTTTGTCATTACAATCACCAATTTTGTCTATTCTTTATGATATGCGAACGGGGTATCACTCACCTTTGTTCTCTTCGAGTTGCCTCTTCGTGAGGCCGAGCTCTCCCTGTGCCTGCTCCAGGTCCCATTTAAGTCCGGGACCTCTGCCGTCTGGGCAGCAGCGGCAAGCAGCACCGCCTGCTTATTCACATGCACACCTACTATTAGACTACTGCAGATTATAATCGACCCTTCGTTTGGCGTTTCATTCCGAACACCAAACAGAGTATCAGGGGCTACTACCTATCGGGTGATAATTTCACACATTTTTGATTACTTACCTCAAAGCCTGTCAGGAGGCTGGTGCAGGCTTCGGTTAGTCCGCTCTTGGCAGACAGAATCTTCTGAATCACCGCACTCATAAGAGTACTGTGCTCTTCATCCATGGAAGCACCACGAAGTGCTTCCATCCGACTATCCGACGCCTCCGGCGTAATGGAAGTCATCGACACGAACGGCTCGCCCTCCCTAGCGAGGGGCCGCCTGCCCGAATCCGGAACCATTCGAGGCTCCGGTACAGTATCCGGCTGAGAGCCCAGCTTGTTGCGGCTCTCGTCGGCACAATCCGTGGGGATCTTATACTCCGTGTGCCCGGCGTCTGGAATCTTGCCTTGGGGCGTCTCCAGAGTCACCTCCCCCTGTTCTGGGAGCCTTTGGGACAACACCTCCGTGTCGTCCACAGGCCGAGGGGTAGTGGACGTTGGGAGCGAGTTCATCGCCGAATCACTCAAGGACCCATCTGAAGAGGATACCTCGAGATGGACCCTGGCCAGACTGCATATACGTGTTCAGTGTTATAACAGACTATGAAGCGAAGTCGCACTAAAGTACAACAGAGTGCAGATACTTACAATCTTACTAGGGGCTTCCCCCTGGGAAGCCACTCCTCCTCGCTATAGGCGGCCGTGGTGGAGTAATCCGGAAGGGACGCCTTTCCCTTCTTGGGCGTCCTAGCCTCCCCCTCCGGGGCAGCTTTTCTCTTCTTCTCCTCCCTAGTGTGGGGAGGCAGAGTTTCCTTGTGTTTCCCTCCGCCTCCACGGGAGGAATCCGCCTCATCGTCTTCGAACGACGAGGGTATGACGGCCTTGCGCCGGGGACCCTTCCTGGTCCCCTGGGCCACCTTCTTAAGCCCCTTGTCCTCTCCGGATGGGGCGGCCCTTTCCTCTTCCTCCTCCCCTTCGGGGGAGGAGTGTGCCTCATCGTCTTCGGACGAGGCGTCTGATACGATCTTACACCGGAGACCCTTCCTGGTCCCCGGGGCCTTCTTTTCGGCCTTCTTTTCCGGCACCTTGTAGGGCGCCGGGACTAGCATCTCCGTCCGGAGAGCATCTGCTGGACCTTCCGACAGTGGAGCCAGACAGTCAATCCGCTCCGCCATCTCCACATACTCCTGATTAAATACACACAATGAGTTAAGATCCTCCCATGAGTACACTGGGAAAAACTACATCCGGTGATAGTCAGAGAACTCACCGGACGGCGTAGCCGCGTGGCATGAAGTCCACGGTCCTCGGATGTGGGAGGAGGTATTTTGGAGGCCTTGAACAGCACCTTCCATGCGTCCTTGTGTGTCATGCCGTAGAGCTCTCGAAGTGTCTGGTGTTCGGCGAGGACGAACTCCCATAGATTAAATGCCTGTCTTTGGCACGGAAGAATCCGGCGGACAAGCATGACTTGGACCATGTTGACAAGCTTGAATTTCTTGTCCTTCATATTCTTGATGCAGTTCTAAAGTCCGGTCAGCTCCGCAGGCTCGCCCTAGGCAAGGCCTTTCTTTTCCCAGGAGGTGAGCCGCATGGGAATTCCGGATCGGAATTCGGGGGCCGCCTCCCAGTTGGTGTCGCGTGGCTCGGTGATGTAGAACCACCCCGATTGCCACACTTTCACGGTCTCCGCGAAGGAGTCGTCAAGCCAGGTGACATTGGGCATCTTGCCCACCATGGCACCTCCACACTCCGCTTGCTGGCCGCTCATGATCTTCGGATTCATGCAGAAGATTTGTAGCCACAAGCCGAAGTGAGGCTTGATGCGGAGGAAAGCCTCACACACGATGATAAACGCCGAGATGTTGAGGATGAAATTTGGGGCTAGATTATGGAAATCTATCCCATAGTAGAACATGAGCCCGCGGACAAAGGGATGAAGTGGAAATCCCAGTCCACGGACGAAGTGGGCGAGAAACACGACCCTCTCGTGGGGTTCTGGAGTTGGAATGATCTGCCCTGCGTCCGATAGCCGGTGCGCGATGTCTGCGGCCAAGTATCCGGCCGCCCGGAGCTTCGCAATATGCTCCTCCTTCACGGTGGAGGCCACCCACTTGCCTCCTGCTCTGGACATGTTTGGCTGTGCGTAGAAGGCGTGGACTAGGGCGCTGGAGCTCGAGGAGGCAAGAATGGATAAGCAAGGGAGGAAGAAGGCATGGGTGAAAATGGGGAATCCTTATCCCTTTATAGAGGCGACGAGAACGGTGCGCCTCCCCACTTTCCCGTTGAGAATCGCTTATTTCCGAAGCGCCACGATTGATGGCGTGGTTGGGTTCCCCATACCCGTATTGATGGGAATCCCATGATAAGGGGACATGATCTCTACTTTGACAAGACGTGCCGAGGAAACCGCCTCGCAGTATGCGATGTGGCTGGTTGTGGGAAAACGGTTCGAATAATGACCCGACCGTAGTGTCGTGTCACGTTGTCTAAAGTTGTCAGCATATTACATTTGGGAAATATCATTCTCCCCACGATGGTATGTGAAGATCATCTTGAAGATCCGGACACGGTTTAAGTGTTCGATAATTACTTTGGAGTATTCGGAGATGGAACCCCCTTGCAGTGCCAAAGACAGAATAACACACCGGACTCATCGTTATTGAAGCCTGGTTCAGGGGCTACTGAGGGAGTCCTAGATTATGGGGTATCCGGACAGCCGGACTGTATACTTTGGCCGTACTATTGGACCGTGAAGATACAAGACTCAAGACTTCGTCCCGTGTCCGGATGGGACTCTCCTTTGCGTGGAAGACAAGCTTGGCGATCCGGATATTATATTTCCTTCTTTGTAACCGACTCCATGTAAACCCTCGCCCCCTCCAGTGTCTATATAAACTGGAGGGTTTAGTCCTTAGAGACAGAATCATAATCATCATAGGCTAGCTTCTAGGGTTTAGCCTCTACGATCTCGTGGTAGATCAACTCTTGTAATACCCATATCATCAATATCAATCAAGCAGGAAGTAGGGTTTTACCTCCATCGAGAGGGCCCGAACCTGGGTAAAACATTATGTCCCTTGCCTCCTGTTACCATCAGCCTTAGACGCACAGATCGGGACCCCCTACCCGAGATGCACCAGTTTCGACACCAACACCAACAACATCGCCGAGTATGAAGCCCTTGTGCACGGCCTCCGGCTTGCCAAGGAACTTGGCATCCGACGCATCCTGTGCTACGGCGACTCAGACCTGGTGGTGCAGCAGTGCTCCGGCGAGTGGGACGCCCGCGACTCAAACATGGCAAGCTACCGCTTCCTTGTCCAGAAGCTGTCCAGATCCTTCAAGGGCTGCGAGTTTCTCCACGTCCCGTGCGCGGAAAATGAAGCAGATGACACACTCGCCAAGATCGCCTCATCACGACAAGCCATCCCGTCCAGCGTCTCCCTCGAGCACCTGCGCAAGCCGTCCGTCAAGCCATCGCCGGACTCCGAGTCCATTCACGTTCTAGACGATCCGGCCGCACCTCAAGCCGGCCCCGGGAGTGCTGAACCCGACCCAGGGGCTGCTCAGCTCGACCCGGCCACCATCAACCCGGACCCAACCGTCGCCAACTCCAACCTGGTGGCTGCAGAACCCGGCTCGGGGGCTGCCGACTCGGAACCCACCCTGGTGGCCATCTTCGCCGTGGTGGCAACTCCATCCTGGGACCTCCCAATATCAGAATTCCTGGAGAACTGGGTTCTCCCCATGGACGAGTCTGAAGCTCGGCAAGTGCAGCGCCGGGTGTCTGCCTACAGCATCATCAACAACGAGCTCGTCAAGTGCAGCCTCACCGGCGTGTTCCAGCGCTGCGTCGAGCAGGATCGGGGCATCGACATCCTCCTCGACATCCACCAGGGCGAGTGCGGGCACCACGCCGCATCGCGTTCCCTGGTGGCCAAGGCATTCCGCCACAGTTTCTACTGGCCCACGGCCCTCGAGGACGCCGAGTCGCTCGTCCTCAAGTGTGAAGGATGCCAGCGCTTCAGCAAACGCAGCCACCAGCCGGCGTCAGCACTCCGCACCATACCGATCACCTGGACCTTCACGGTCTGGGGACTCGACCTGGTGGGACCCTTCAAAACCGCTCGAGGCGGCATGACGCACCTGCTGGTGGCAGTGGACAAATTCACCAAGTGGATCGAGGCAAGAGCAATCAAGAAACTGGACGGGCCAACAGCCGTCCGGTTCATCAAGGACATAGCGGTGCGCTACGGCATGCCGAACAGCATCATCACCGACAACGGCACCAACTTCACCAAGGGCGCGCTCGAGCAATACTGCTCCGACTTCGGCATCCGCCTCGACCTGGCCTCCGTTGCGCATCTGCAGTCCAACGGGCAGGTCGAGTGGGCCAACGGACTCATCATGTCTGGCATCAAGCCGCGACTCGTCGAGCCACTCATCCGCTCACCCGGTAGCTGGCTCGACGAGTTGCCGGCCGTTCTCTAGAGTCTCCGCACCACGCCGAATCGTTCGACCGGGTTCACCCTGTTCTTCCTCGTCTACGGAGCCGAAGCCATCATCCCGACCGACGTCGAGTTCAAATCGCCGCGCATCGCGATGTACACCGAAGCTGAAGCCAGAGAAGCCCGCGAAGATGGCGTCAACCTGCTCGAAGAAGCACGTCTCCTGGCGCTCAGCCACTCGGCCATCTACCAGCAAGGTCTGAGGCACTACCACAGCAAGAAGATCAAGCCCCTCACATTCCGCGAGGGCGACCTCGTCCTCCGCCTCGTCCAAGAGCAAGCGGGCCAGCACAAGCTGTCCCCTCCATGGGTAGACCCATTCATCGTGAGCAGGGCCTTGCGCGATCGCAACGCCTACTACCTCATCGATGCACGTGATATGTCTCCAACGTATCTATAATTTTTGATTGTTCCATGCCATTATATTACCCCTTTTGGATGTTTATGGGCTTTATTTTACATATTTATATCATTTTTGGGACTAACCTACTAACCGGAGGCCCAGCCCATATTGTTGTTTTTTTGCCAATTTCAGTATTTCGAAGAAAAGGAATATCAAACGGAGTCCAAACGGAATGAAACCTTCGGGAGCGTTATTTTTGCAACAAATCTGATCCGGAGAGCCTGTAGTGCAAGTCAAGAAAGCTCCGAGGGCTCCACGAGATAGGAGGGCGCCCCCCTAGGGCGCGCCCCCTGTCTCGTGGGCCCCTCAGGCGGCCACCGATGTATTTCTTCCTCCTATATATACCTACGTACCCCGAAAACATCCAGGAGCACCACGAAACACAATTTCCACCGCCGTAACCTTCTGTATCCGCGAGATCCCATCTTGGAGCCTTCGTTGGCACTCTGCCGGAGGGGGAATAGACCATGGAGGGCTTGTACATCAACACCATAGCCTCTCTGATGAGTTGTGAGTAGTTTACCATAGACCTACAGTTCCATAGTTATTAGCTAGATGGCTTCTTCTCTCTTTTTGGATCTCAATACAATGTGCTCCCCCTCTCTTGTGGAGATCTATTCAATGTAATCTCTTTTTGCGATGTGTTTGTCGAGATCCGATGAATTGTAGGTTTATGATCAAGTTTATCTGTGAATAATATTGGAATATTCTCTGAATTCTTTTATGTATGATTGAGTTATCTTTGCAAGTCTCTTTGAATCATCAGTTTGGTTTGGCGTACTAGATTGATCTTTCTTGCCATGGGAGAAGTGCTTAGCTTTGGGTTCAATCTTGCGGTGATCTTACCCAGTGACAAAAAGGGTTGCAAGACACGTATTGTATTGTTGCCATCGAGGATAACAAGATGGGGTTTATATCATATTGCATGTGTTTATCCCTCTACATCATGTCTTCTTGCTTAATGCGTGACTCTGTTCTTATGAACTTAATACTCTAGAAGCATGCTGGATAGCGGTTTATGTGTGGAGTAATAGTAGTAGATGCAGGCAGGAGTCGATCTACTTGTTTTGGACGTGATGCCTATATACATGATCATGCCTAGATAATCTCATAACTATGCGTTTTTCTATCAATTGCTCGACAGTAATTTGTTCACCCACCGTAATACTTATGCTATCTCGGGAGAAGCCTCTAGTGAAACCTATGGCCCCCGGGTCTATCTCTTATCATATTTGCTTTCAATCTACTTTTATTTGCATCTTTACTTTTTGCATCTATATTACAAAATACCAAAAATATATTATTACCTCTCTATTAGATCTCACTTTCGCAAGAGGCCGTGAAGGGATTGACAACCCCTTTATCGCGTTGGTTGCGAGTTCTCAGTTTGTTTGTGTAGGTGCGTGGGACTTTTGAGGAGCCTCCTACTGGATTGATACCTTGGTTCTCAAAACTGAGGGAAATACTTACGCTACACTTGCTGCATCACCCTATCCTCTTTGGGTAAAACGAACGCAAGCTCAAGACATAGCAAGAAGGATTTCTGGCGCCGTTGCCGGGGAGGTCTTCGCTCAAGTCAAGACATACCAAGTACCCATCACAAACTCATCTCCCTCGCATTTACATTATTTGCCTCTCGTTTTCCTCTCCCCCACTTCACCCTTGTCGTTTTATTCGCCCTCTCTTTCCCAATCTCCTCCTCTCTCTTTCGCTTGCGTTTGCTTGTGTCTCCATGTGCCTTCTATGTGCTTGCATCTTTGCTTGCTAAAAATCTATTGATATGGATCCACTTAAAGTGTTCTACTTGGATCATCTTCGATCCCTATGCTCTGGCGCTGAAACTCCAACTAGCCTAGTTGATGGGAAATCTTTAGATGAGCATGCTCATTTTGTGTGTCATCGTTTGTCTGAAAAAGGGAAGGTCTTATCGTACCATATAAATAGTTTTCTATGCTATGCTTGGAATCTTTGTGAAATTTGTGATTTTACTTGTTGCTCTAAGAACCCTAAAAAACACCTTCCCTACCTCTGTGAGTTCAATGATAATGAAATCTTATCTTCTTATGCTAAGGGTGTTTATAGTTACTATGATATCGAACAAATTGAAGAATTTGTCGTTTTTAAGGGTGCTCATGAAGTTGCTTCTTTGATTGAAAAGTATGATTTTACTCTCAACAAGTCTAAAAATTCCGTCATACTTAAATATTGCAATGAAAACTTTGCTCATAATGTCTATGTCCAAGAATTTATTAAAAGAATGACCATTGCTTTGGAAGAAAATAATGATATGCATGAATCTATAGATAATAATGATTTTGATGATTTGATTGAAATATCCCTTGATGAACATGATGCTTGCTATTCTTGTGCCATGATGCCAATGTTTATTAAGATGAATTTGCTATAGTTCCTTATGTTAAACATGAGATCATTGCTATTCCACCCATACTTGGTAGTTCCTTCGATGAAAAGCTTGATTGCAATGATTTTACTATAAATTGTCTTGATGTCAATTGTGCTAATAATATGCAAAACCCTAAGCTTGGGGATGCTAGTTTTGCTATGTTTACTACTTGTTGCAATGATCATGATTGGGGTGATACTTCTTATGTTCTTGAAAATTTATTTAAGCCCCATGATGAATATGAGATTGATAATAGTGTTTTCAATATTTAAAGTGGGCTTGGAAGAGTGTCAACTTTAGATCCCACATATTTAGAGTATATTCAATCTTATGATATTTTTGATAAAAGTGGGTTTGGAGAGGTCATGACTTTAGTTAATGTTAATCCCACTATCTTGGAAGAGTGTCAACTTTGCATGCATGTGGATCGTGTTGAGAATATTTTATGTGATAGCTATTTTGTTGAATTTTCTTATGATCCTACATGCAATTATTATGAGAGAGGAAAATATGGTTGTAGAAATTTTCATGTTACTAAGTTACCTTTCTTCATGTTGAGATTGTTATCATCTCTTTGTTCTTCCTTGCATATGCTAGTTTCTGCTTGCCTTGATAATTTGTTTGGTAACAAGATGCCTATGCATAGGAAGTATGTTAGACTTAGATGTGTTTTTCACATGTTTTATGATGCTCTCTTTGTGCTTCAATTCTTTTCTGTCACGTGAGCGTCATTGAAATCTCTATGCCTAGCTAGGGGCGTTAAACGATAGCGCTAGTTGGGAGGCAACCCAATTTTTTCTTTATGTTTTTTGTTTTTGCTCCTGTTTAGGAATAAATCTTGCATATAATCTCTGTTTATATGTGTTTTTATCTTTTAATTAGTGTTTGTGCCAAGTAGAACCTATAGGATAACCTACGATGATAGTTAATTTGATTCTGCTGAAAAACAGGAACTTTGCGCGCACTAATATAAATTTGTTAAATCACAGTAACGTTCTTTTGCGTTGATTCTTTTTTCTGATATTCAATAGACAAATTTTCCAGGAATTCCTATTCTGGTAGGACTTTTCGAATTCCAGAAGTTTGCGTTAGTTACAGATTGCTACAGACTGTTCTGTTTTTGACAGATTCTGTTTTTCGTGTGTTGTTTGCTTATTTCAATGCATCTATGGCTAGTAACTTAGTTTATAAACCATAAAGAAGTTGGAATACAGCAGGTTTAACACCAAATTAAATAAAGAATGAGTTTATTGCAGTAACTTATGTGGTGGTTTTGTTTTCTTTCACTAACAAAGCTTATAAGATTTCCTGTTGAGTTTTGTGTTGTGAAGTTTTCAAGTTTTGGGTAAAGCTTTTATAGACTATGGAATAAAGGCTGGCAAGATCCTAATCTTGGGGATGCCCATGGCACCCCAAGATATTCAAGAGTAGTCAAAAGCCTAACCTTGGGGATGCCCCGGGAAGGCATCCCCTCTTTCGTCTTCGTTCATTGGTAACTTTACTTGGAGCTATATTTTTATTCGCCACATGAAATGTGTTTTGCTTGGAGCGTCGTGTATTATATTAGTATTTTCTTGTTAGTTTGCCACAATCATCCTTGCTGTAAACACCTTTTGGGAGAAGCCTATTTGATTAGAATTAGCTAGAATACTCTATGTGCTTCACTTATATCTTTTGAGCTTGATACTTTTTGCTCTAGTGCTTCACTTATATCTTTTAGAGCACGGTGGTGTCTTAATTTTGAAGAAATTGCTAGTCTCTCATGCTTCACTTATATTATTTTGAGAGTCTTTTAGAACAGAATGGTATTTCTATTTTCATAAAGTTGGTCCTAGAATGATGAGCATCCAAGTTGGGTATAATAAAAACTATCATAGGAAGTGAATTGGATGCTATGATCAACTTGATACTTGATAATTGTTTTGAGATATGGAGGTAGTGATATTTAAGTTGTGCTAGTTGGGTGATTATGAATTTAAAGAATGCTTGTGTTGAATTTTGTGATTCCTGTAGCATGCACGTATGGTGAACCGCTTTGTGATGAAGTTGGAGCATAATTTTATTTATTTATTGTCTTCCTTATGAGTGGCGGTCGGGGACAAGCGATGGTCTTTTCCTACCAATCTATCCCCCTAGGATCATGCGCATAGTGCTTTGGTTTTTGATGACTTCTAAATTTTTGCAATAAGTATATGAGTTCTTTTGATTAATGTTGAGTCCATGGATTATATGCACCCTTGCACCCTTCCACCATTGCTAGCCTCTCTTGTGCCGCGCAATTTTCGTTGGTACCATACACCCACCATACTCCTTCCTCAAAACAGCCACCATACCTACCCATTATGGCATTTCCATAGCCATTCCGAGATATATTGCCATGCAACTTTCCACCGTTCCGTTCATATGACACGCATTACTTTTGTCATATTGCTTTTTGCATGATCATGTAGTTGACATCGTATTTGTGGCAAGACCACCTTCATAAATTTTCATACATGCCGCTCTTGATTCATTGCATATCCCGGTACACCGCCGGAGGCATTCATATAGAGTCATATTTTGTTCTAGCTTTGAGTTGTAAATCCATAAAAGTGTGATGATCTTCATTATTAGAGCATTGTCCTAGTGAGGAAAGGATGATGAAGGCTATGATTCCCCCACAAGTCGGGATGAGACTTCGGACTTTACAAAAAGAAAAAAAAAGAGAAAAAAAAGAGAAAGGCCAAAAATAAAAAAAAGAAAAGAAAAAAAAAGAAAAGAAAAAAAGAGAAAAAAATAAAATGAGAGAAAAAGAGAGAAGGGACAATGCTACTATCTCTTTTTCCACACTTGTGCTTCAAAATAGCACCATGATCTTCATGATAGAAAGTCTCATATGTTGTCACTTTCATATACTAGTGGGAATTCTTCATTATAGAACTTGGCTTGTATATTCCAATGATGGGCTTCCTCAAAATTGCCCTAGGTCTTCGTGAGCAAGCAAGTTGGATGCACACCCACTTAGTTTCTTTTGTTGAGCTTTCATATATTTATAGCTCTAGTGCATCCGTTGCATGGCAATCCCTACTCACTCACATTTATATCTATTAATGGGCATCTTCATAGCCCGTTGATACGCCTAGTTGATGTGAGACTATCTTCTCCTTTTTGTCTTCTCCACAACCACCATTCTATTCCACATATAGTGCTATGTCCATGGCTCACGCTCATGTATTGCGTGAAAGTCGAAAAAGTTTGAGGTTATTAAAGTATGAAACAATTGCTTGGCTTGTCATCGGGGTTGTGCATGATTAAATACTTTGTGTGATGAAGATAGAGCAACAGCCAGACTATATGATTTTGTAGGGATAACTTTCTTTAGCTATGTTATTTTGAGAAGACATGATTACTTTGATTAGTATGCTTGAAGTATTACTATTTCTTATGTCAATATGAACTTTTATTTCGTATTAATTTGGATCTGAACATTCATGCCACAATGGAGAAAATTACATTATGAATTATGCTAGGTAGCATTCCACATCAAAAATTCTCTTTTTATCATTTACCTACTCGAGGACGAGCAGGAATTAAGCTTGGGATGCTTGATACATCTCCAACGTATCAATAATTTTTTATTGTTCCATGCTATTATATTACCCCTTTTGGATGTTTATGAGCTTTATTTTACATATTTATATCATTTTTGGGACTAACCTACTAACCGGAGGCCCAGCCCATATTGCTTTTTTTTGCCTATTTCAGTATTTCGAAGAAAAGGCATATCAAACAGAGTCCAAATGGAATGAAACCTTCGGGAGCGTTATTTTGGAACAAATCTGATCCGGAGAGCCTGGAGTGCAAGTAAAGAAAGCTCCAAGGGCTCCACGAGATAGGAGGGCGCCCCCCTAGGGCGCGCCCCCTGTCTCGTGGGCCCCTCAGGCGGCCACCGACGTACTTCTTCCTCCTATATATACCTTCGTACCCCGAAAACATCCAGGAGCACCACGAAACACAATTTCCACTGCCGTAACCTTCTGTATCCGCGAGATCCCATCTTGGAGCCTTCGCCGGCACTCTGCCAGAGGGGGAATCGACCACGGAGGGCTTCTACATCAACACCATGGCCTCTCCGATGAGTTGTGAGTAGTTTACCACACACCTAAGGGTCCATAGTTATTAGCTAGATGGCTTCTTCTCTCTTTTTGGATCTCAATACAATGTTCTCCCCCTCTCTTGTGGAGATCTATTCGATGTAATCTCTTTTTGCGGTGTCTTTGTTGAGATCCGATGAATTGTGGGTTTATGATCAATTTTATCCTTGAATAATATTGCAATCTTCTCTGAATTCTTTTATGTATGATTGAGTTATCTTTGCAAGTCTCTTCAAATTATCAGTTTGGTTTGGCCTACTAGATTGATCTTTTTGCCATGGGAGAAGTGCTTAGCTTTGGGTTCAATCTTGCGGTGATCTTACCCAGTGACAGAAAGGGTTGCAAGACACGTATTGTATTTTGCCATCGAGGATAACCAGATGGGGTTTATATCATATTACATGTGTTTATCCCTCTACATCATTTCTTCTTGCTTAATGCATTACTCTGTTCTTACGAACTTAATACTCTAGAAGCATGCTAGATAGCGGTCAATGTGTGGAGTAATAGTAGTAGATGCAGGCAGGAGTCAGTTTACTTGTTTTGGACGTGATGCCTATATACATGATCATGCCTAGATAATCTCATAACTATGCGCTTTTCTATCAGTTGCTCGACAGTAATTTGTTCACCCACCGTAATACTTATGCTATCTCGAGAGAAGCCTCTAGTGAAACCTATGGCCCCCGGGTCTATCTCTTATCATATTTGCTTTCAATCTACTTTTATTTGCATCTTTACTTTTTGCATCTATATTACAAAATACCAAAAATATATTATTATCTCTCTATTAGATCTCACTTTCGCAAGAGGCCGTGAAGGGATTGACAACCCCTTTATCGCGTTGGTTGCGAGTTCTCAGTTTGTTTGTGTAGGTGCATGGGACTTTTGAGGAGCCTCCTACTGGATTGATACCTTGGTTCTCAAAACGGAGGGAGATACTTATGCTACACTTGCTGCATCACCCTCTCCTCTTCGGGGAAAACCAATGCAAGCTCAAGACGTAGCAGCACACAAGTCAAAGAAGCGCAAGAAGGACCGCCGGTGAAGAAACGACACGGCCATGGAACGCGGAACTCCTCCGCCCGTTTTACAGTTAGCCGCACGAGCGTATGTATCGTTGCCTTTTGTAAATGCATGAAACTATGGGTTCCCCGAACGAGACTCGGGGGCTACCTTTTGCCGACCAATTTATTGTGTCCTTATTTTTTCTGCATCACTATACCACTGAACCCGACCACTGGTCTGACTCGCTTGACCAGGGGGTTCAGGGGCTGGCCGGCTCGATAACCACCCCGCCGCCTTACTTGGTGATTTCTAATAAAAGTCAGGATGCTGCGGTCCCTCACTTCGCCCTAAAGCCACAAATCCATCTTTGGCTGTCGGCTGGCAAGCACAACGGGCCAAAGCTCATGTAAGTTTCATACACTAAGTCAAAGGTCGCCGGGTCGATCAACTCGGCCCGCCACTCACCAAATGAACAGCCGTACGACTGGCTGCTCACCAACCGGCTTTGCCAGATTGCCGCCAGCCGGCCCAGTGGGTGTTTCGCTCGCGCTCGACATTTCCAAAGACCCAAGTCCTGCGTGCCCCCTTTCAAAAAATCGAACTCCTTGTCACGCGCCGGAGCCTCGGCCGTCTG
>NC_041391.1:530342507-530360146 GCF_002162155.2 Triticum dicoccoides | reverse complement strand
GAGAAAGGAAAAAATGCATGAAATCGGTCCGAAAAACAGAAGGCAAAAAAGCAAAGACACTCATGACATTTACACATAGATATTTAAACAAAAGGCCCACGGCCAAAGTTCATTAGACCCTAAAAACCCCCAGTGGGTGGGTGAACCTGCTACTTAACAGATTCTGCATAAAGTGTCCCAGGCATCTCCAGCACTGCGTCGCGACGTCGATGGCTCTCCCCTAGTGGCCTCCAGGTCCAGCGAGACACCAGTGTCCTCCTCGGCATCTGTGTCGCCATAGACGCCTGTATCCTCCGAGCTCCCCTCCGGATCATGGAGAAGCAAGGCGTACTCCTCGCCATCCACGGCCCTGCCGTCTTCCGTCCGCTCTGGATGGAACTCGTGGTGGAAGGCGAACTCACGATGTAGCTGGCCTGGGATGCGATCCGGCCGGCCTGCTCCTGCAGCAACTGCTCCGAGCCGGCCTGCTGGCCCATCAGCGCATCCAGCTGAAGATCCGGATGCCAAGACAGCGCAAACCGGAGCGCCATCTCGGCACCGGCACGAGCGGCGGAAATGCGCCACTCCCAAGACGGTCCGGACCCATCTCCAGCCAGCACGCCAGGCGCGTGAAGCTGCTCGGCACGATGGTGCCCGGCCAAAGGGCCATCGTCATCGCGGTGCCAGTCCGGGACAGCTGCTCCATCTGCGTCCCCAGGACCCGCAAGCGGGCCTTAGCAGCGGCGATGATCTCCGGGAAGGTCCAGGCCATCCGTGGATCCGTCCCAGACCCAACAATGCCGGTCGGGTCACGCTGATAGCGGACGGCTTCCTCCGCCAGCCGCTGTGTCTCCGAGAAGGCCCCTGCCGCAAGGGAAGAAGCAAGTTAGAAGAACAACAAGGAAGAAAAGCGGGGTCCCGACCCGGCAAGCTACAGGAAGCAGCACTTACTGGAAAAAGGACTCTTCCAGGTGTTGCGCCTCAAGCAACATACCACGCCGCTCCCGCTCCATGGCGTGGTCGTGCTCCTCGAGCGCCTTCTCCAGAGTGGCCGCCTTGGCAAGGGCCGCCTTCAGCTCGGTGTCCTTGTCTTCGGCCGCCTTCTCGGCCACCTCGTGGCGGCAGGCTTCGTCCTTGCGGGCCCCCTCAGCCGTGGTGACCTGCCCCCGCAGGCATTCCACCTCGGCCTGGAGCCGGCCCTTGTCGTCGGCCAGCTGGCCGCGCTGCTGGTCTGCCTCCACCAGGGCCCACTGCACCTCCACGACCTTGGCGGCTTCCGCCTTGAGAAGCTCCACCTCGGCCTCAAGACGACTCTTGTGACCCGCCAGCTGCTCATGCAGCCGGTTGGCCTCGTCAAGAGACCGCCGGGCCCCGGCCGCCTCCACCCTCGCCTGCGCCGCCTCGACACCAAGCCGGCCGGTGTCGGCAACAAGCCGGTCGTAATGATGACCAGCCCGGAGCAGCCGAGTCTACCAGGACAGCACCTCGGCTGTGAAAAAGAAGGAATCAGCAGAAGAAAAGAGCAAGACATAAGATTTGGCCCAATTGTTACACAATTGGCCTGAATCTCGGGGGCTACACCCAGTGGGTGCGCTAGCGCGCCCGCACTAAGAAAGAGCACAAGAGTACGTGCGGCGACGCAGATCTCCTCCTCCTTGGCGGCAAGCTGCTCCACGAGCTCCCGGTGCTTGCCCAGGAGACGGTTGTAGGCGGAAACCCGGAAGGCGTCAAGATGCTGTAGAAATCAAAAGTCAAAAACAAGGCCAACGCTCTAGAAGATCCGACCCAACTACTACATAGTTGGCCCGGATCTCGAGGGCTACACCGAGTGGGTGCGCTGGCGCGGCCCCACAAAGAAGAAATTACAAGGAAGCAAAAAGACTCACCAGCACGGCGCGCTCCAGATCACGCGTCCGCTCCACCTCGGCCTGGGCGAAGGACTCAAGCCGCTCCGTCTGACCCCGCGGGCGGCGGCTGACGACATCCAGCGCCGCCTCCTCCTGGGTCTGGGGCCCGAAGACAGTGGCGCCCCCGCTCCGCGCCGGCTACGGCACGGCAGCTCGGCGCCCCCCTGCCGGGGCACCAAGGCGTGCCCCCCGCTAGCCGCTTGCGATGCGGCCAGCACCTCCTCTGACGCCTCTCCCGGCGCCAACGACGACCCGGACGCCGGGACGCTCTGTGTCGCCACCACCGGCCCAGCTGCCGGGGTGGCCTCCGGCACCGCCGCCCGCGGTACCTCCTCCGTAGTCGGCGGCACCTCCGGTGCCGCCGCCCTTAGCGCCTCTTCCAAGACGACGCCGCACCCACCACATCAGCCTGCGGCGGGGTATCGCTCCCCACCTCCACGACCTCCTGGTCGAGGATCACCACCTCAGCCCGACCTCCACGGCCGCGCTTCCTCACCGACGACGCCTCAAAGATCGTCGCCGCCGCCACCGTACCCTCCGGCATCTCGCGCCAGGCCGGCTCCACGGTGGATCGCACCCATGCCGCCGTCGCGTCGGTCCAAGCCTGGACCGACGCCGCCTCCAGCTCCACCTCGGCCTGGTTCCTGTCCCGCCGGGCCAAGGCCTCGGCGTCGTGGGGGTCCAGGCCGAGGTCTGAGTCGGCCCGCCCCTCCACCTCGCCCCGTTCGGCGAGATCGGACCGGCTCCTGCGGAACGCGGCCCCTTCGGCTGCCGCGGCCTCCACCGCCGCCCTCGCCAGCGCGATTTGCAACCTGAAGAAGAAGGCAGAATGAGCAAAAAGGAAGCAAGACTAGTTCGAAAAACCCAAGCGCAAACAAGAAATGAATCTTACCCCGTCAAGACTGGGACCGGGGCCGGCCTCCCATGCCCGCTGTCGTGCTTCTTTTTGGCTGGCCTCCCGCCCACCGACGGGTCCGCCGTGCACTTCGGGGCCCAGGGTCGCGACGCGATGCTGTCTTTTCCATGCGGGCGGCTCGGCGCCGCCCCATGCGAGGACCCGGCTCCACCTGCGTCGCTGCCTCCCCCGCCCAACGCCACTACACCAACAACCGGCGTCGGCGTCGCTCGCAACACGACACAATCAACAATTCAAAATGAAGAAAGAAAGATGCAAGCCTTACCCGCGTGACGCCCAACGCCGGCGTCGGACTCGGCCACCTCCTCCTCGCCAGGAGCCGCGGGCTCCTCTGGCGCCACCGGCGCCACCTACGATGGAGCCCGGGCGTAAGGATGCCGAATCACGTTCAGAAGAATCTCCCGCGCCGCGTCAGGACGGATGAGGAGATACGCTGTGATGTCTACTACACAACCTTCTTCGTGTAGATGTTGTTGGGCCTGCAAGTGCACAGGTTTGTAGGACAGTAGCAAATTTCCCTCAAGTGGATGACCTAAGGTTTATCAATCCATGGGAGGCGTAGGATGAAGATGGTCTCTCTCAAACAACCCTGCAACCAAATAACAAAGAGTCTCTTGTGTCCCCAACACACCCAATACAATAGTAAATAGTATAGGTGCACTAGTTCGGCGAAGAGATGGTGATACAAGTGCAATATGGATAGTAGATATAGGTTTTTGTAATCTAAAATAATAAACAGCAAGTTAATTAATGGTAAATGTGAGCGTAAACGGTATTGCAATGATAGGAAACAAGGCCTAAGGTTCATACTTTCACTAGTGCAAGTTCTCTCAACAATAATAACATAGATAGATCATATAACAATCCCAAGAGTCACTCCAAAGCCACTAATAGCGGAGAACAAAAGAAGAGATTATGGTAGGGTACGAAACCACCTCAAAGTTATCCTTTCTGTTCTATCTATTCAAGAGTTCGTAGTAAAATAACATAAAGCTATTCTTTCTGCTCAATCCATCATAGAGTTCATGCTAGAATAACACCTTAAGACACAAATCAACTGAAACCCTAATGTCACCTAGATACTCCATTGTCACCTCAAGTATCCGTGGGCATGATTATACGATATGCATCACACAATCTCAGATTCATCCAACCAACACAAAGTACTTTAAAGAGTGCCCCAAAGTTTCTATCGGAGAGTCAAGAAAACATGTGCCAACCCCTATGCATAGGTTCATGGGTGGAACCTGCAAGTTGGTCACGAAAACATACATCAAGTGGCACGTGATATCCCATTGTCACCACAGATAAACACGGCAAGACATACATCAAGGGTTCTCAAATAAATACTCAATCCGATAAGATAACTTCAAGAGGGAAACTCAATTCATCACAAGAGAGTACAGGGGGGAGAAACATCATAAGATCCAACTATAATAGCAAAGCTCGCGATACATCAAGATCGTGCCATAGAGAGAACACGAGAGAGAGAGAGAGAGAGAGAGATCAAACACATAGCTACTTGTACATACCCTCAGCCCCGAGGGTGAACTACTCCCTCCTCGTCATGGAGAGCGCTGGGATGATGAAGATGGCCACTAGTGAGGGATCTCCCCTCCGGCAGGGTGCCGGAACGGGCTCCCGAGAGGTTTTTGCTGGCTACAGAGGCTTGCGGCGGCGGAACTCCCGATCTATCTTCTTCTTTGATGTTTTTAGGGTACGTAGGCTTATATAGGCGAAAGAAGTCGGTCGAGGGAGCCTCGAGGGGCCCACGAGAGGGTAGGGCAAGCCCAGGGGGTTGGCCCCCCTGTCTCGTGGCCTCCTTGATGATCCCCTGGCTTGCACTCCAAGTTCCTGAGATTGGGTCTGTTCCAAAGATAACTTTTCCGAAGGTTTCATTCCGTTTGGACTCCGTTTGATATTCCTTTTCTTCGAAATACTGAAACATACAAGAAAACAACAATATGGGATGGGCCTCCGGTTAGTAGGTTAGTCCCAAAAATGATATAAATGTGTAAAATAAAGCCCATAAATATCCAAAAAGGGTAATATAATAGCATGGAACAATCAAAAATTATAGATACGTTGGAGATGTATCACGCGACAGCAAAGTAAGAAGACCAGACACTAACCTGCGGCGCTGGGTTCGACTGGTTGTACGGCGCCTTGCCGAACTGCCAGTCCTCTCCAAGGTTGGCCTTGGAGATGTTGTTGACACCGCGTGCGACCTGCTCCACGAATAGCCGCGTCGACCTAATGCGATTGGGATCCTGCAGGCCGATCATTTCGCCGATGAGGCAGGAGTGCCTCTAAAGCAGAAGGACCCGGTGAGTGATGAACGCGGCAAGGAGGTCGGTGCCAGTGAGCCCCTCCTGCGTCCTCATCACCGTCACCCGCTCGCAGAGATTGACGATCTCCTGCGACGGGCGCCGGAGCGAGTAGCCCCAGTTCGTCTTCGCCCGCGGCGGCGCGATGGCAAAGGGCGGAAGGTTGATGTGGTCCGCTCCTTGGTTGCGGACGTAGAAGGAAGAGTTCTGCCACATCTTGGCAGAATCCTCCGGCGGAATCTTGGGGAAATCCGCCCCGACCGCTTCGAGATGACAGCGGCGCCGCAGTCGGCGAACTCCCCGGCCGACGGGCCCTGCTGCTTCAAGGAGAAGAAGCGCGCCCAGAGGTCGATCCTGGGCTCGACCCGCAGGTACCCATCGTAGAGCGTGACGAAGCCGGAAAGCTGGAAGATGGCGCCGACGCCAAGATGGTGCGGCTGGAGCCCGAAGAACTCGAAGAACGCATGAAAGAAGGCGCTCGTCGGCAGCCCAAATCCGCGCTCGAAGTGCGTGAGGAAGACCACGCGCTCCTGCTCCTCTGGCTGGGGCCTCTGCTCGCCGTGTAGCAGGCGAACGCCGACGTCTGTCTCCCGCGGCAGGCGTCGCGACGCCCGGAGCCGGGTGATGTCGTCGGCGGTGACGTTCGAGCCCATCCAGGAGCCCGACGACAGCGACATGATCAGAAGAAGAAGAAGACGAAGATGGATGACAGAGGAAGCTCTGCTTGGAGCAGCGGGCGCCGCAGTGCGTCGGTTGCAAAGGGCAGGGCGAAAGCAAAGGTACAGGAAGGCGTGAGCAAGAATAATGTCCGCCGCCCCCTGCACCCCCCCGATTTATAGCCCCTGGTTCAAACGTGGGGGAGTGGGATCGTCTGCATGTGCCCGTTCCACTACCCCGCAATAAGTGCGCACGTACACGCGCAGTAACTGCTCGGGGAAGTGCAACCGTGTCAGGACCCCGACTCAATGCCACATCGATCTAGCATGTAACTCCTCATATCACTTTGCGGCCTCATGCACGGTATTCCCATGGGTGTCGCCTTACCTTTGCCCTGGACCGTTTGCGCATTTTGGCACACATATATGATAGTGCCGCTAGCATCCATATGACAAAGAACCCAGGCTGACATGGCTAGTCGTGAACCCAAAGTGGCACTAACTTACAGGGACAGGCATACATGACCGAACAACGAACGTGCCGGTTATCAGCGAGTGAATCCGGGCTGTAGCAACTGGGCTAGCAGGACTCCGGTAAACACCGCGTGACATTTCCCCGAAGGGACAGACACAGGAACGAAGAAGGACACATGCCGGCCGACCTAAGTGTTCCGGAGCAGTAGCAAGCTACCAGGGCTCAGTGGAAGCACTAGGAGACATTTCCAGGTAAGAGAGGCTACCAAGGATAAACAACTAGATAGTCAGATCCCACACATACCAAGCATTTCAATAACATACACACAATATGCTCGATATGTGCAAATACAACATGGCATCACAACATAACTCTATGAGTCAAAGTATTTATTCAATAGGCTCCGAGGAGCGAGATATTACAAACATGGGTCTCATGACCCAACATTCAGAGCACACAAATCAAAGCACAAGCGGAAGCTTAACATGTCTGAGTACAGACATCTACAAATGAAAAAGGCCGAGAAGCCTGACTATCTACCAGATCCTGCCGAGGGCACAAGATCGGAGCTGAGGTAACAAGCTAAACGTTGAAGTCCATGTGGTACTACTAGCGAGACTGAAGTCTCTCTGCAAAAACATAAATTAAGCAATGTGAGTACAAATGTACCCAGCAAGACTTACATCAGAACTATCTACATATGCATCATTATCAACAAAGGGGTGGTGGGGTTTAACTGCAGCAAGCCAGCTTTGACTCGGTGGCTATCCTGAACTACGACTGCAAGTAACTCTTTTGAGGTGGCGCACACGAGTCCACATATTCACCATATCAATACACCACTATGGATCCACTCCCGTCTCCCGACGAGAGCGCCATCCATAGCACTCACGCTTATCTTGTGAATTTTAGAGTATCCACTTTCACTTGTCTATGAACTGTACAGGCAACCCAGAAGTCCTTTACCGCGGACACGACTATTCGAATAGATCATATTAACCCTGCAGGGGTGTACTTCTTCACACACGCTCTCACCACTTACCGCCATTTACACGACATGTACTCGGGAACCTTCAAGCGGAAGCCCAGCGAGGGTGTCGGCCATGACCTGACTAACCACACAAGTCTCTCGTCCAGGTTTATCGCCTATTCGGGTTCCATCCGGAAGGAGATCCGGCCGGGGTGTCGCTCACGGCCCCAAACGATGTGAGCAGGGTTCCCTAGCCCACCTCGACGGGTGGATCTACGCTTGGTACACCGTGGCACGGTGCCTAGTCTGTCCCAAGCCCACCTGTACCGGGTACCACTTGGTAGACTACTAACACAACCTACAAACACCAGAAACTAGTTGCAACTCCTGGACAGAGATCATGTTGATTAATAAGTCGAGAGGGGTCGAGTTGCCGGAACCCAATGTGTGGTAGTAACTGTTCATGGATCACAAACACAGAACTCAGTTCCTAAGGACGCCTGCAATGAGACAACCCACCATGTACTCCTACATGGCCTCTCACCGCTACCTTTACCAAATCGTGTTCACACACTTAGCTCTCAATAGTAGGACATGTTCACACACCTCCGATTCATCCCCGATGAATCAGACCTGACTCAACTCTAAGTAGTAGCAGGCATGACAAACAAGCATGAATGAGTAGGCACATCAGGGCTCAAACAACTCCTACTCATGCTAGTGGGTTTCATCTATTTACTGTGGCAATGACAGGTCATGCAGAGGATAAAGGGGGTCAGCTACCGCAGCAAGTAACAGATGAATCGTTGTTGTCCTAATGCAGTAAAAGAGAGCAGGAGCGAGAGAGTGGGATTTTATCGGAATGAACAAGGGGGTTTTGCTTGCCTGGCACTTCTGAAGATAATATAGTTCTTCATCGGTGTCATCGAACTCATCGTCGGAACCAAGTCTATCGAGAGGGGACAAATACCGACAACACAATGAAAACACAATCAATGCAATGCAACAATATGATGCATGAATATGACATGGCAAAATGAGTGTGTTTTGGCTAATACAACTTAGAACAGATTATATGAAGTTGGTTTGAACCAAGGGTTCAAATTCAAACTCCATATGTGGATATTTAAATGCCATTTATATGATTTGTGCTAAACAGCAGCTATAATTTGTTCTAACATGCATGAAAACAGTACAGATGGATAGATTGGATTTTTCTGATCATTTTTCATATATAATTTATTTCATTTGGAGTTACGGTTGATTTTATATGATTTTTAGAAGTTTTGGGAATTTTCTGAAAATTATAAATCATTTCTGATATATTTAAAACTCGAGGAAACATTTACTGCGTCAGCATGACGTATTAGTGATGTCAGCAGGTCAACGGGCGGCCCAGGTCAAACCTGACCAGTGGGTCCCGTGTGTCAGTGTCATTAGTCTAACTAATTAAATTAGTACTAACCCTAGATTAATTAGCAGTGCTAGGACCCACCTGTCATTGACCCAGGGGTCAAACTGGGCCCCACCCATGGTCAAACAGGGTCAGTGGGGTCAAACTTGCCGATGACTCGATGCCGGCGAGGCCCGAGACGGCGGCGCGGCTCGGAAATCGCCCACAGGGCACGGACGAGGCCGTTCTTAGGCTCGTTGGAGAGCTCTCACTGGCGCGCGTTGAGTGGTGGTGGCGGTTGAGCTTGGGGTGGCCGGAGTTGTCACTGGCGTCTACCCTGGCAGTCGCCGGAGCTCGGGTGAGCTCAGGGTCGACGCTACAGTGACCGGGGAGGCTCGTGCGGGGCACCTATGTGCTCTACGTAGCGCGGGAAGGGAGTTGAGCACGACGGCCGGACCGCTAGGTGGCCGAAGGCTCGTCGGCGGCGGTCACAGGCAGCGGCGCGTGCGGGCGAGCAAGGTGCGGCGGCTATGGCGCACGAGAGCGAGAACGGAGAGGGCCAAAAGGTTCGGTGGCTCACGGCGGTTGCAGCAGACTTTGAAGCGGGCTCGGGGAAGGCCGGACGGCGACGAGTCGACGATGGGGATCCGCGGCGGCCGACGATGAATAAGAGGTCAGTGACGGCGTTTTGAGGCATCCGGCGTCGAGTGAGTCGACGGGGAGGACGAGGGCGTCGAGGCAGAGGCCATGGACACGTCAGCGAGGCGAGGGAGGGCCTGTGGCTGCGGTGGTTCTAGTCGGCGGCGACGGCTGCCCTTGGGTTCGGGCGAGAGAGAGGAGCAGAGGGGTGGGGGCCTCGGGGAAGAGTGAGAGGGGTCCGAGGGGGTGGCGTGGTGCTGCGGGAGACGTCCCGGGGGAGGAGGAGGCAGCCAGGCAGGGAGGAGCTGGCCTCCCCGGCCGCGCGTGTGCGAGCACGCAGCTGCTCCTACTGGCAGGAGGAAGACGATAGGGAAGGAGGCGGTGGTGGGCTGGGCCAATTGGCCGGGCTGCCAGCTGGGCCGGCCAGGTGGGCTGCACAGTAGGTAGGTCTAGGTATGTCTCTTTCTCTCTACCTTTATTTCCTATTTTCTATTTTTCTGTAACTTTGTGGCTTTTCCAAAAATACATAGGCATCTATAAAAATCCTGAAAATAATCATAGGCTCTGTTTAGATTAACTCCAACTGCCCACACTTATTTCCAAAATTATTTGAGCATTTAAAATATTTACTAGCATTTAAATGCCCAAATGCAAAGTACATATGATTTAATTCAGTGACCAAATATGTCATGGAAAAATGTGCAACACCTCTGGTTATGGTTCTAGCATTTTCCAGAAATGATGAACATTTTTTAAATCCATTTGGATTCACTGAAAATATTTTTAGGTTGAACCTATTTGAATTCCATTTGATACTAGGGTTTGGACAATCCCCATTTCAACTTCATTTGAAAAGTTAAACATGATGCACACATGAAGGGCTAGCCTACTACATGCCAGGACCGGGGATGTGACAACTCGCCCCCACTAAACAAGAATCTCGTCCCAAGATTCAAGCATAGGGTAGAATGAAGGGGAAACGCAACTAACGCAATCTTCATGACCCAGGTGGCACTTCAAAGAATGTTGACTCGATCACCATCATTGTCTCGATGTCTTTCCCCGAGAACTCCCACAAACATGACAATGAGAGGGAAAGGAAAACTCTAGAGGGATCGATCTTATCAAAGGTCGAACAACTCATGCTCAACTCACGGAGGCGGACATTGAAACATCTCTCGAGTTGATACACAAAGCATTCGTCCAGAGGGATGGAGTGAAACACATGACAAAGGTTCACTAGGTAGGCAATAATTCCACACCTAAGAAGGTGGTGAACGGTTGTCAAGTAGCCAGGAGTTGAGTTGCCATGATACCATAACGATGCACCTTAGGGAAGGTGACTCGTAGAAATATCCCCTTAAGTGGCAAAAAGAATTACCTTTGATTTAGAGATCATTGAAACTCTTTATACCAACCTAAGGCAATTCTCGAGCGATCATTTAGAGGGGTTCGGTAGAATAACATACTCGGACTAGAATGGATGATGTGGATTACCTTGTTGAAGAAAACGCAACGGATGATTTTAATAACTGACGAGAAGCTCAACAGTGGAGAGTGAGTCCACTATTGAAAAAATTATAGCATAACCGAGGGAACTGAGAGCAATCCCAATTAGTGCCGATGATAACACCTAGCGCTTGTGCGTGCTCTCAAGAACATGATCACTTCCATATTCATCAAGGTATTACCAATATCCGTGTCAAGGATCCTGGCAACACAACGTACTACCATGATGAATGCCGGTAGAAGATGCAGATGCAAAGGAAGATAACACCTGCTCAGATTTCACCTTGGCGGGGCCAAGGGGACAAAATCTGGATGATCGACCGAGAGACATTTAGCACTCCGCTTCTAATGTTCTCCTTGATGTGCTAGCGCAACCCATTTATCAAACTGGGTTGATATCTAGGACATCAAGTAAAGGTCGGACTTCGGGAACACAAAAATCATAAGGAATAACTACAGAAGTAAATCCATAAGAAATCCTCATGGGGAGGTGGCCAACTTCCTCAATCAAGATACTACAACAATAGGTCTTCCGGCTGGGTGTGTTGGCCACGACATCCACTTTACCGGGTTACAGAGAGACCAATATAATAGTTCTTGGGAATTGTTCCAACCATCATATCTGCCTGAGATTCAGATCTGGTTGGTGTCAGAATATTCCAAACTCATCAAGTCTAGAAAGAGAAGGATAGTTTGCAACACAAATCGACAAGATGGCGTTGTGAGATTCTCGGGAAATGGACTACGGTAGTAAGCTCCAAAACATGAGCTGGTTCTGCTACAAACATGTGAACACGTTGTCCCAGACAAGCATGATCACATGGTAGTCTTACAATAAAACACTACCGAGTTCAGGTGGGGAACCATCATCGAGGATATCGAAGTCTTGTGCACTTAAATTAGACTTCTTTACCTAGAACAAGTCAATCAGCGGCTTGGTGTGCTAGGAACACATATAGAATGGAGGCGGCCAACCTATCAAACCATAGAGTACTTCGCACGTGCATGACTAACTTGGGACGATTCCAGAGGAAGCAACATTGACTTTCTCGAATTCACGACGGCAACTTGCATCAATTGCACATGAACTGGAGGAACTCACTTCTTACATCCGAACATATGCTTCATGCACGGGACATGAAGATAATGCTTATAGAAGTTTCCAATACTAGCTTAATGTCCAACAAAATCATGAAGAAGATAAGGATGTTGTCGATGGGCTCAACAACAATTCATCCAGGTTTCCATATAAATGGAATTCCACAGTTATGTGAACACTTTGATAGCATTGGTCAGACCAAAAGATATAATGGAGTATGCTCGAGGAAAAACCATGAGTAAGACAACATTACGAACATCGTTGGTTCTGATTTGATTTGAGAATAGCCCACACTCAAATCAAAGATTAGATAAGATGATAGGTCCATTAACTGATCACAGGGACCAATCGGTGAAGATATCATCTTTCTTCAACACAAACACATAAAAAGATATCCCTTAACATGAACTAAGTCAGACAAGCTTTTATCTTCCAACTCTCCAAGTTGTTGTTTAGCTTGACCAGCTTGCTCAGGGGTATCCCACACAGATTCTTGGAGAAGGGGTGGTTTACAAGAAACCATCTTGATCACGAACTCAACATAGCGGTCAGGTGACAACCTGGTAATACTTCCGAGAAGATATTCGGAAAATCACAAACCACTGATATGTTACTAAGCTCGAGAACAACCTTGCTTTTCAGGGCAAGACGATATGATCAATAGAGCGAAGATTTGAAATAATCCTAACTCATTGATCGAGGAGTGCACCAGGAGAATGGACTAGGTAGCACGATCAATCTTAGAATGAGGATTCAATAACCAACATGCTAAGAATGAGAATATTGTCCATTTTCTACCAAGCAACTAGTTGCTAGGGGTATAGATTTCACACATCATAGTTCACCTGTCGGCATTCTGGTTGCAACAACACGAATACCGAGAAATGAATAATGAGGGCGAGAAGTATCACTGTATCAAGAGTTCATCGGATGGTGTGCAATTCCCATGATATTCCTGATATAAAGATGGTAACACTCCAAGGTAGAACAGAACAAGAGCTAGATTAGCATTTGATCTGCGGAATACAACTGCTTTGACCCAATCCTAGAAATGGATGAGGTACTGGAGTTTGTTTCTCCTAGTCACTCTGGAATAGAATGGCTTGACGGACCACAAGAATAACAAGCATTGTTGAACACGAGGCACAACTACTCTTGACTATCAATTGATAGACGGCGGTCAGAATACAACTAAAGAGGGACAAATCAAAGGAACATATGATTTTCTGAGTTGTGGATGCACGGACTAGCATGTCGAACGAGTTCAACATATTTCTTCCGGATAACCCATGCAGAAAGGTTAAACTGGTAGAGTCACAATATAGAATGGAGAACTCATCGAGGGCACTCTTGTTGTGATCTTTTGACCCAACAAACTTCTTCCATAAAGTGGTTCATAGTATTTGGAAGAAGGAAATACCACGAACTTCGAGGACTATCGCAAAGTTACTAATATCCTAAAGGAACTAGCAACACTATCAACATGAAGTAAGTAGGGTGAATCTCGGGTCCAAGAACCCAGGAATAGAATACCTACCAACTAAATGGCATCACGGAATGCTTTCGAGAATGATGGCCAGGATCATCACACTGGGACATAGAACATGGCTAGATTACTAGGTGATACTCTAGACATCTAGGGTCATAATAATAGCTCCAACATATACGTCGAGGAAATAGAGTACCTCAACTCACCGTTTAGTGTGGTTAACCTGGCCAGAGAGGACATCGGGAACGGGAAGAAGGGATTTGCAAATGCATCGGACTATTTAGAAACCTGAGATGACTCGGACAGCATAACGGTTGTAAATGCTCAAAAGATTGGAGACATGCTACAAAAATGGTGGCATAACCACTCGATCATCATAAAAGCAAGGTTCCGAGACCAACTGTCAACATACGGAAGTAGTAGGAACTGAACAGAGGCTTAAATCCAACAATCCTATAGGTCTACGGATTAGTAACACGTGATCCTGATAGACAGAAGAGATAGCCTAGTTCCTTAACCCCGTAGGAAAGATATGATGACTCGGATCAGAAGGCATAAAGTATAAGGAGTAAAAAGAGCCTTACGTTCCATCCCACAATCAATTCCCTTATATAACTAAAGAATTTCTAGACTCAACTTCGACCAGTTTGGCTTGGTAATCCTACAGGCAGTCAAGCTCTGATACCAAAGTTGTCAGGACCCCGACTCAATGCAACATCGATCTAGCATGTAACACCTCATATCACTTTGCGGCCTCACGCACCGTATTCCCACGGGTGTCGCCTTACCTTTGCTCGGGACCGTTTGCGCCTTTTGGCACACGTATATGATAGTGCCGCTAGCATCCATATGACAAAGAACCCAGGCTGACATGGCTAGTCGTGAACCCAAAGTGGCACTAACTTACAGGGACAGGCATACATGACCCAACAACGAACGTGCCGGTCATCAGTGAGTGAATCCAGGCTGTAGCAACTGGGCTAGCAGGACTCCGGTAAACACCGCGTGACATTTCCCCGAAGGGACAGACACAGGAACGAAGGACACATGCCGGCCGGCCTAAGTGTTCTGGAGCAATAGCAAGCTACCAGGGCTCAGTGGAAGCACTAGGAGACATTTCCTGGTAAGAGAGGCTACCAAGGATAAACAACTAGATAGTCAGATCCCACACATACCAAGCATTTCAATAACATACACACAATATGCTCGATAAGTGCAAATACAATATGGCATCACAACATAAATCTACGACTCAAAGTATTTATTCAATAGGCTCCGAGGAGCGAGATATTACAAACATGGGTCTCATGACCCAACATTCAGAGCACACAAATCAAAGCACAAGCGGAAGCTTAACATGTCTGAGTACAGACATCTACAAATGAAAAAGGCTGAGAAGCCTGACTATCTACCGGATCCTGCTGAGGGCACAAGATCGTAGCTGAGGTAACAAGCTAAACGTCGAAGTCCACGCGGTACTACTAGCGAGACTGAAGTCTCTCTGCAAAAACATAAATTAAGCAACGTGAGTACAAATGTACCCAGCAAGACTTACATCAGAACTATCTACATATGCATCATTATCAACAAAGGGGTGGTGGGGTTTAACTGCAGCAAGCCAGCTTTGACTCGGTGGCTATCCTGAACTACGACTGCAAGTAACTCTTTTGAGGTGGCGCACACGAGTCCACATATTCACCATATCAATACACCACTATGGATCTACTCCCGTCTCCCTACGAGAGCGCCATCCATAGCACTCACGCTTATCTTGCGAATTTTAGAGTATCCACTTTCACTTGTCTATGAACTGTACAGGCAACCCAGAAGTCCTTTACCGCGGACACGGCTATTCGAATAGATCATATTAACCCTGCAGGGGTGTACTTCTTCACACACGCTCTCACCACTTACCGACGTTTACACGACATGTACTCGGCAACCTTCAAGCGGAAGCCTAGCGAGGGTGTCGGCCACGACCTGACTAACCACACAAGTCTCTCGTCCAGGTTTATCGCCTATTCGGGTTCCATCCGCAAGGAGATCCGGCCGGGGTGTCGCCCACTGCCCCAAACGATGTGAGCAGGCTTCCCAAGCCCACCTCGACGGGTGGATCTACGCTTGGTACACCATGCTACGGTGCCTAGTCTGTCCCAAGCCCACCTGTACCGGGTACCACTTGGTAGACTACTAACACAACCTACAAACACCAGAAACTAGTTGCAACTCCTGGACAGAGATCATGTTGATTAATAAGTCGAGAGGGGTCGAGTTACCGGAACCCAATGTGTGGTAGTAACTGTTCCTGGATCACAAACACAGAACTCAGTTCCTAAGGACGGCTGCAATGAGACAACCCACCATGTACTCCTACATGGCCTCTCACCGCTACCTTTACCAAATCGTGTTCACACACTTAGCTCTCAATAGTAGGACATGTTCACACACCTCCGATTCATCCCCGATGAATCAGACCTGACTCAACTCTAAGCAGTAGCAGGCATGACAAACAAGCATGAATGAGTAGGCACATCAGGGCTCAAACAACTCCTACTCATGCTAGTGGGTTTCATCTATTTACTGTGGCAATGACAGGTCATGCAGAGGATAAAGGGGTTCAGCTACCGCAGCAAGTAACAAATGAATCGTTGTTGTCCTAATGCAGTAAAAGAGAGCAGGAGCGAGAGAGTGGGATTTTATCGGAATGAACAAGGGGGTTTTGCTTGCCTGGCACTTCTGAAGATAATATAGTTCTTCATCAGTGTCATCGAACTCATCGTCGGAACCAAGTCTATCGAGAGGGGACAAATACCGGCAACACAGAGAAAACACAATCAATGCAATGCAACAATATGATGCATATGACATGGCAAAATGAGTGTGTTTTGGCTAATACAACTTAGAACAGATTAAATGAAGTTGGTTTGAACCAAGGGTTCAAATTCAAACTCCATATGTGGATATTTAAATGCCATTTATATGATTTGTGCTAAACAGCAGCTATAATTTGTTCTAACATGCATGCAAATAGTACAGATGGATAGATTGGATTTTTCTGATCATTTTTCATATATAATTTATTTCATTTGGAGTTACGATTGATTTTATATGATTTTTAGAAGTTTTGGGCATTTTCTGAAAATAATAAATCATTTCTATTATATTTAAAACTCCAGGAAACATTTACTGCGTCAGCATGAAGTATTAGTGATGTCAGCAGGTCAACGGGCGGCCCAGGTCAAACCTGACCAGTGGGTCCCGCGTGTCAGTGTCATTAGTCTAACTAATTAAATTAGTACTAACCCTAGATTAATTAGCAGTGCTAGGACCCACCTGTCATTGACCCGAGGGGTCAAACTGGGCCCCACCCATTGTCAAACAGACTACTCCATAATTGCCAACAGGGGCAGGAATGGATATACAATAACCATATGTTCAAAACATTCTTACTGAAGTATCTCAAAATATGCATGGAACTCTCTGTAGCATCAAGTTTACATAGCATCAAAATAACAGCAGAACAGGGACTAAAATCAGTAACATCACGATGCCTAGTTTGCATGCTTGTGCTAGTCACCACATTGATCACAAAAATACATGGTTAGCACCTCTGTAAAGAAGACATAGCATAGATCAAAACACATGTAGACATCAACCTCATAGGATGCACACATCAATCATGGCAAAAATGACAAAAGAGCATGTTCTGTTAACAGACAGCAGAAAACATTATGAAGCACTCTTTCAACGATGATTCAGGCATCAAGATTACCTCAAATGAACATGATGCAATGTAATGAAATCATGTACTTGTTGAGATGAACAATTTGACATATTACACGCACGAAATGGAGCTACAGATGCAGAGATATGATGCGATGAATATGGCATGATAATGTCACAGATTCGGGGACTCGGGCAAAATTACCTCCGCGAAAAGTCAAGCGGGACGGAGGCGTGCGGGACGAGGAGATCCAGGGCAGGGACGGCCGTTTGGTTGGGATCCCGGTGGATCTCATCCCGATCCACCGGATCCGGCCGGCGAGCTTCGGTGAGGAGGCGGATTCCGGCGAGGGGAGGCGCGGGTGCCGGCGAGGTGGAGGCGGCGGCTTGGCTTGGCGGCGGGGAGGCGGGGAGCAAGGGCGGCGCCGGCCGGGCCAGATCTGACCGGAGGGGGCCGGGGACGGTGCCGGTGGCCGGAGGCGGGGCGCGGCGAGCTCCGGCCAGCTGCGGAGCTTGGCGAGCTCGGCCATGGCGGGCGGCGGAGCTCCCGAGCGCGG
>NC_041391.1:530339078-530341992 GCF_002162155.2 Triticum dicoccoides | reverse complement strand
GGGCATATTTATAGATAGAGGGACCTAGGAGAGTCCAAATGAGGAGCGGTTTTCGGCCACGCGATCATGATCGAACAACCGAGAGCATGGAGGGGAGTTAGATGGGTTTTGGGCCACTTTGGAAGGGGTGTTGGGCTGCAAAGAGAGAGGGGATTTTGCGGTTACCCGGTTAACCGTTTGAGTATCAAATGACCTCCAAATGGCACGAAACTTGACAGGCGGTCTACCGGTGCTATTCCAAGGCCACTTGGCAAGCCTCAGGCCATTCCGAGAAAGTTTAATACCCGCTCACGAAGAGAGGCAAGAAGGGGACGTCGGATTACATAGGAGCGCCGGACTGCAAAACGGACAACGGGGAAAATGCTCGGATGCATGAGACGAACATGTATGCATAATGAAATGCACATGATGACATGATGAAATGCAACACGCAAGCAAATGACATGGCAACAACAGCGAATAACTGGCAGACACCTGGCGCGTCGAATCCGGGGCGTTACAAAGAGGGTTGGAGAGGAATGAGAAATAAGCAAATGCCACATGATTATACTTGAACGGCTCAAATAAACAATAAGTTGTCTCGCTTGGCATACATAGTGAAAGGCCTAATGCGCAACGTGGAGCACTGATGCTCGAATATGGCCGGGAAAACAGGGAAACTGACATGTGGGGCACACCTGTCGGGACGACGTAGCGCGGACTAATCCAATGGAGGAGCTGGCCCACGACCTCCTCGCCACCGGCAACCGTTCATGTAGGTCGTGGGGGCCAACAATGTGGCGCGGCTCCAGCACCGCCTCTGGACACGGCAACCGCGGTGAGCGACACGCTCATCGTTGTTAGATATGGTCGGTTTCATTGTGCCGAGGGTGGAGTTAGTGTTGTGTCACGACCAACAGTATGTTTGGTTTGTGCCCAAGGTTGCCCCATCAAAGCATTGGCTAGCCAAAATTTTGGTTAAGGTATTGGTTGCCCATGATTTGGCCGACATTGGCAAGAAAAATGAACTAGAGTTGGCTAGAGTTCATTGGCATGCCAAAAAAATTGGCAACCATCCAAACAAAGACCAATCTTTGGGTCATGACCAAAATTGTAAGGTGCACTTTGGCCACAATCCAAACAAACCCCAACATCCGGCTCATCGAGGATGCACGGGGTGCCGCGACGCATCCGCGGAGTGGTGTAGCGCGACCAATTGCATCCTCAGGACCTGAGACCATGCTAGGTCGTCTTGCTTTTTCAATATCATGTGGGGATCGCATGTGAGCAAAGGGCATCTCCAACGTTGCCAGGACCGCAGCTGACTACCCTGGCACACCAAAAACCCTCATCCCTCGCACCATCGTGCGGTGCGTTCCCACCTGGCGCCAGCTGCCCGCATTCATGTCGTCCATCTGTATGTCATCGTTAAGAGGCTCGGTGCCCGAGGAACCAACTCTGGTGAATTAATGACGCACCCGGACACTTGGCCTCACCGGAATACGCTACTTAAAGCGGCAACACCTAGCTAACTTCCACACCATAGCGCATCGTCCTCCTACCTGACACCACATCCACCATGACTGCAAGCGTGAATGCTCTACGGGAGAGCTTGTCTTTGGGGATGAAGCTCGAGGTTGCCGCCCTCACTCAAGTCGCCTCTTGCGATGCAATAGCGGCGTAGCCGGATGCGGACGCGCCCGCACAAGCAGTGGCCACGCTGGCGGCCGACGACGGGAGCACGGTCAGCCACGCATCCTACTTGCTGTCGTCCAACGTCCGGCACGCCGAGGTCGGGGACTCCTCCGAGGATGAGTAGGGCATGGGAGGTGGCAGGGCATGGTGTGCCAACTGGCCGGTCTGTATCCCGTGTTCTACTCTTCCTCGCCAGAGACCGGACCTTCACTTCACGGGTCTTGAACCCTGCCCCCGTACATAGAGATCACAGATGGAGGACGTTGGTCGCCACCGTAGAATAGGTTTAGGGTCGGGTTTCTTTTATTTTTATGTCCTATAGAAGTCCAAAAATGTAATGAAAATTTGCTGTGTTTGCATTAATCTCGGCCGGTGTATATGAACTTTCACAAAAATATAGTATATTGTAGGAGTACTAGCAAGATGCCCATGCGTTGCACGGAACATCAAGATCTTATGGGAGAAAAGGATGAATGAGGGAAGGCCTTATCTGCAAATGTGGAGAGGAGTGCGGGTAAATTGTCATAGTTTCCTTCCTATCCATAAAATATAGACCGGACGGCTTATATTGCAGGATGGCAGGAATACCATCATCACCAACTCTGCTTTTTACTGAACTGAGACAAAGCTAACATCGAAGTAAATTAACACATAGGATCTATACATACACAATTTATCTTAGGCACTCCAATAGTACGTCCACTGCACATTCACGCATTTCACATCTTTCTACATCTACGGGAACCTAGGAAAGGGTTAACGTAAATTGCCGCTCTCTCTCCTCCCTGATTTTCATGGTGGCGGGCCCCTCCCTCCCCCCAATCTACAATCAACAGCTCACATATTTCACATTACGTTAATTACGTAACTGGGATTATGTAGGTGTAGCATTACTCGTCCTAAAACCTAACTAAGCAAACCTCCCAGCATATCGCGCGGGAAAAGACCCGGCCGTGCCGTTTTAGTCGGGATTACCGGATTACTAGTAGTAGTATCGATGGATCGCGCGAAGCACCAAGTTTTTTTTGAGGGGGCGAAGCACCTAGTTTAAAAGGAAAAAAGGCAGTACACTCACAGCACCCCTGTCGCGGTCGCATTGCACCCCACACACGTTCGGTCCTACACACGGCTCACGCAAACGGAACGCGCTTCAGCTTGCCTCTTCACTGACACGTGGGACTGCACTTGGAGAAACTGACCATGTGCCAACCTCCCCTCGCCCACCGCACGAAAATCCTTC